>NW_026926215.1:0-27451 GCF_032062105.1 Saccostrea cuccullata | reverse complement strand
TGTTTAAGTGATGTTACATAATTCCTGAAGTTTCATGCGAATCGATCGAACCGTTTTCGAGAAATTGCGTGCACAAAATCGGTAAGTAAAAAAAACAATAATAACTAGAGCCGAGCTCGTTGCAAAGCAACGAGTAGGTCTTCCATCCTTTTTGACCGGAAGTACATCTGTAACTTTCATTTAAAAAAAGAGTAATGAAAGTCCAAAAATGGTTTAATCCTCCTAATCTTTATTTATTATTGCAATATTAAGCCATTTTTGTCTACTTACGGTTTGACCGAAAGTGACGTCGACAGACAGAAAATTGAGATTTAAGCTTCCAGTGAAATATGTTACACAAACCATGTCAAGAACAGCAAAACTATACGTCCCCAGACGTATTTTGATGACCTCATTAGATAAAGCTTGACATTTTCAATAACTTTGCTTCTTTGACGTATTACAAAATCTCGATACTCTTTGAGAAATAAAGGAAAACTTTCGGCCCCTTTTGGCCCTTTATTATAGGGACCAGCCCCTTATTGTTGATATCTGTCGAAAGATCGTGACATTCTCTACAAGTTTTGTTCTTAATGTCTTTACAAAATGTTTACATGTAAAAAGATATTGCAGAAAAGGTGCTAAAAATTTCTAAGTCCGTGATAGGACTTTTTCGAGCCAAAGCAAGCGCGACGTGCGGCACTATCGGGGAAAAGAGCGCAGCACAGTTAAGGTTACAGTAAGGAGGCGGGGCCTAATTTGTAAGGGAAATGTTTACTATGACGTCACGCATAATATAAGGTCTTCAAAATACCATAAAATGAAATTATTTGCTATTTCAAAAAGCTGGATAGCTGTATACTACATATAAACTTACTATTACATGCAGTTTTGTCGTTTGTTAAATCCCACACAGCAGTATATAAACGATGCATCGATCGCAATGCACTTGTCAATGTGACGTCATCTCGCAAAAATGACGCAGTTTTTACACAATGAGAGGCTGATCAAGTCACATTTTGTACAATGAAAAATGTCTTTTGTTCTCAAATAAAATATTTTTTGCAGTAAAATAGAAAGCCATTAACTTGGATGCGATGTGTATTTTAGTATCTTATTTATAAACTGTACGTGCATTCTCCAGACAAGCGATACTGTCGTGTGTTTTTATGCAGATTCATTGAAAAAGTAATGGAAGGGCCCTAATAAATCGATTTATTGCAAGGGCATACCCTCAATGTATCTTGTCAAAATTTTACACATAAACCCAAGAAGCATTAAGATATTTGAAAAGTGCTGCGAACCTCTTGAAATCTTGCAAATAAATTAATAATATCTATATTTAATGTAGTTGATCAGCAAAATATTTAACCTCACCTTAACGCCCAACAAATTAAATTTTACCAATCAGAAAAAGGGAATCTATATAGGTTCGCAGCACTTTTCACAAAGTACATATAGTGTTGAAAAGAATTATAAAATAAACTAAGATTTTTAACTTGGTTATGCCCTTGCAATATTGAAATTTAAAGATGACCTCTAAACTGCAAATATTATTGCCAATGTCATGTGACTTCGACATCAAATGACAAGTCTAAATAAAAATATAAATGTCCATAACATGTAGATTTAAACCACATTACATTTTTTTTTATATCAGTGAAGTCCTAAAAAGATTCACCCATCCTAATAAAGTATGTATTTTTTATCTTTAAAAATCGCCGATATTTCCATTTGTAACCTTAACTGTGCTGCGAGTGGTGTGTGACATATCAGCACATGTTGCTCTATCACCGCTGAATATCTTATGTTTCTGTCTAAAGGCATTTTAGAGAAAAATGATCGACAATGAGAACACCTGAAAATCACCAAATCGCGGAAATCTCAAAATCGGATGTGACGTCATCAAAACAAAAAATTCTATTTCAGCTTTGTTTGTGTACTATCAGTCTTGAAAGTTTCATGGAAATCTATCCAGCCGTTTTCGAGAAATCGCGTGCACAAAATCGGTAAGAAAAAAACAAACAATAAAAACTAGAGCAAAGCTCGTTGCAAAGCAACGAGTAGGTCTTCCGATCTATTTGACCGGAAGTATATTTCATTTTTAACAAAAATGAGAAATAACGCCCAAAAATTGTTTGAATGCTCTTAAGCTATGCTAATTAATGAAAAAATAAGGCACTTTTTGCTACTTCCAGTTTGACCGGAAGTAACGACGACGGAGGGAAAATTTATTTTTATGCTAGCAGAGACATATGTTACCCAAAAACTTGTCAAGAACGGCAAAAATACGCGTTTTTCGACTACTTCCGGTTTGGCCGGAAGTGACGCCATCGGACGTATTTTGACAAATCCAATAGATTGAGCTTGACATTGTAAACAATTTTGCTTCTTTAACATGTTAAAATACTTTTTGAGATATTAAGGAAAATTTTTCGGCCCCACTAGGCCCTTAATTATAGGAGCCAGCCCTTTTTTCGAGATATCAATTGAAAGATCTTCGAATTCTACACTTCTTTTGCTTTATATGTTTTAACAAAATATTTCTAGGGAATAAAATATCGAAGAAAAGGTGTAAGAAATTTTAAAATTCGCGATAGGACTATTTTTGGGCGAGCGTCGGCGCTTCGTACTTCCAGTGGTTGAGATATACCAAATACACATTTCCAAAGATTGCTCTATCAGCACTGAAAATTTCATGTTTCTGTGTTAAGCGCTTCTGAGAGAACTGCCGAACAAAATGACCCTCTAAAAATCACTAAATCGCCGAAAACTCCGAATCGGAAGTGACGTCATAAAATAAAAAAAAAACTCCTTAAGTTCATATAATTTGTCATCAATCCTGAAAGTTTCATGAAAATCCATTGACGCATTTACGAGAAATCGTGTGCACAAAATCGGTTAGAATAATAATAAGAAAAATTGAAAAGAAACAACGGGAAAATAAGAATGTCTTCCGTTGAAAAGAAAAGACCTTAATAATGAAAAAATAGTAGAAAAGAAACCTAAGAATAACATGAAGGTCTTCCCCTGAAGACATAAGACCTTAATAAAAGTGAAAAAGAAACCGAAGAAAAACAATAAGGTCTTCCGCTAATATCAAAAGTTATATTAAATTAAAATGCTTTCTTTGGTTGATAGTACGGGAAATACCCGGTAATTTCGCAGCTGTTGCAGGAAAAAATACTTTCAGTCAACTCCGTACATGACAGGATTTCAACCTAACATATTCAAGAGCTTTTAAAAAAGAGACCATATCAATTCTGTATATGAAACATAATAATTTCAGTTTGGGGCACTATCAACAACCAGCTACCATAAATGTTTGCAACATATTGTATTCGGGGGGGGGGGGGGGGGGCTCCTACGGCCATGTACAATAAAATGATTCCTCTTAAAAATCATCATTTCACATTGTTTCCATTTTAATTTTCAGTATAAAACGGTAACACGATTTGAGCTCCAAAGTATCTCAGACAATACAATACATTAAGCCGAAAAAAATTTGGAAAAGCGAAGATTAAAGTTGAAATTACCAAGATTAAAGTTGGAATTACCAACTTTAAAGTTTGAATTACCAACTAGAAAGTTGGAATTACCGAGAGTAAAGTTGGAATTACCAACTTGAACGTAGGACTTACCTAGATTAAAGATGGAATTTCCAATTTTAAAGTTGGAATTACCAAGATCAAAGTTGGAATTTCCAACTTTAAAATTGGAATTATCAATTAAAAAAATATTGCGTGCCACTCATGCGCTTCTGTATATTCATCATATAGAAAGAAAGAAAAAATAAAGAAGATGCTTTGTTAATTGCACTAATAGAAAAATTAGAGGCAGAGAATACATTAAATCTACATTTAATAGAGGAGAAAAAAAAAACAGATCTTGAGAATTAAAGAAAAGTTACAAGGTCATATTCCAAAATTCCGAGCCAGATGGGTTTAATATGGAGAAAAACCATCTCAATATTTTTGTAAATTAGAATCCCGTTATTATTTGAATAATATTATCATAAAGATTAAAACAGAGGAAAATGAAACTATTTACAATCAGTCAGAAATTTTAATCAGGATGTATTACAAATCTCTTTACACTTCTATAGATGCAGAACTTCTCGACAAAGATCTTGCAGAAATTATAACAGTTACTGATGTTCCAAAACATTAAAATCATGATGCCAAAACACTTAAGGGAAAAAATTGGAAAAAGAAATCCTAGAGGTGTTAAAAACATGAAAAACAATGTCACCAGGAAGTGATGGCTTTACAGCTGAATTTAAAAAAAAATGTTCAGGTTTAGAACATTTTATAGTACTTGCCTCAAATGACATATTTCAGAGGAAAGAACTTCTCATTTCTCAAAGGGTTAATTACCTGCTTACTAAAAGTTGTTAATCCAAGAGAAAATTTTGAAAAATTGGCGACCTATTACACTTTCAAATGTGTTTTATAAACTTTTATCAGGTTGTTTTAGTTTTTGATTAAGATCGACCCCGGACAATATCATACCAAATACTCAACTTGGCTTTTTAAAAGGAAGATATTTACCGTATATACTCGCCTATAAGTCGGTCCGCCAATAAGTCGGTTGTATTTTTTGACGTTATTTTGATGGGATTTGCTATTGACCCGCTTATAAGTCGGTACAATTTTTAGCCAAAATCTGGTGAAAATTTCAAGTAAATCCCTTGATGTTTTAACCTGGTTTGAATAAATATTTTTTTTCGAAAAGACATATAGATTAATAAAAAAGGTAATGCTTACTTAAAATACAAATGAAATTATTAAAATTTATAAATACTTGTTCTTTATATATATAATCTAAGAATATATATCCAGACATTTTCTTTGATAATCGTCAGAAATGCAAATAAGATACTACCTTTAAGCCCCCAGAAAAATACAAATCTCTTTATGACTCGCCTACAAGTCGGACATAGAGTTTTAGACCAATATTTAACTCCCTAAACACCGACTTATAGGCGGGTATATACGGTAGATGAAAACACCAGATTTCTTTATGATCTTATGGATTTCACTGAATCTAGAAATATACCGGGATTGCTTGTACTTATAGACTTCGAAAAAGCTTTTTATTCAATATTCCTGGACCTTAGAGTATAAAGTATTAAATTTTTTGGGGTTTGGTAAAAACATTATTGAATGGGTAAAAATTCTAAATACAAAATTTTGTGCATCTGTACTTCAATTTGGATTTTTATCCGAACAGTTTTATATACAAAGAGGATGCTATCAGGGAGACCCCTTGGCACCTTATCTGTTTCTTCCCTGTGCAGAATTTCGTGCAATTATGATCAACAGAATCAAAAATTAAAGGAATTGTTATTAACAGAACAGAACATAAAATATTCCAATATGCAGATGATACCTGGCTTGCCCTTGACGGTTCACCTTAATCACTTTTTGCAGCATAAGAAACAATTGATGATTTCTCAAAGTTTACAGGACCTAAAATTAAAAGCACAAAAACTAAAATTCTTTTGATAGGTTAAAAAAACCTCTCTAAACAAGTTTTCCATCATTGTCATTGGAAACTTGAATGGGGTTGTATAACTTTCAATTTACTTGGAATTAATTTTTCAGTAGAACTAGATAAAATTATTGATATAAACTACAATGTTCAAATACCAAAGATCAAAGCACTAATTCAGCAATGGAAAAGAAAAGTTCTTACTCCTATTGGCAAAATTACAGTTCTGAAATCATTACTTAATCATCTTTTTACATCTTTACCAAATCCAAGTAAAGAAACTTTATCCACTATTGAACAGAAAAATCTTTGAGTTTATATGGAAATCAAAATGTGATAAAATTAAAAGGAAAATTATTATTCAGGATTTTTTACAGGGAGGATAAAAAATGTTGGATATATATAACTTTATTACTCTTAAATGCTCCTGGATTAATAGATTAACAAATAGTAATCAAAAATGGTTAGATATTTTTTGGCAATTAATGGTAAAAACATATTGCATAAAGCTTTTGATTTTAGTGAAAAATTTTGTGTCTTGTTTTATTGTAAAAAATAACAATAATTTTTGGACAAATGTGTTTAATTCACGATTATGTTTCATGAAAACACTCAACAACAATTCATATATGGAAACTAGGTATCTGAATTTACCTGTGTGGAAGATCCCAATATAAAAATTGGAAACAAAATAATTTTTTTAAAGATTTATTTATTATATAAATGGCGTTAAAAATGTTTGTGATTTCTTTGACAATAAAGGAAATTTTTTAAATGTCACTGATTTTGGAAATAGATTTCATTCGTCTAATGTTTGCATTATGCTATACAACAGTATTATATGTGCTATATCCAGGTTTTAAAGACAATGTCTATAGATAAATCATCGGTTAAGAGGGAATGAACCCCTTTCATTCCTTTTTATTTTCTAAAATATTATTGATTAATCGATTGATTGTATGTTGTTTAACGTCCCTCTCGAGAAATTTCACTCATATGGAGACGTCATCGTATGCTGGTGAAGGGCTTCAAATTTAGACCCATACTCGGCACTCAGGGCCATTGAACAGTGAGGGTTCTTTATTGTGCCAGCGCCTACTATGACACGGGGCCTTTGTTTTTAAGGTCATATCCAAAAGACCCACGACTTTCACTTCTGATGCCGAGCGCTTGGCGAAGGAACAGTCACTACCTATTTTTACGTCTTAGGTTTGACGCGGCGCCGCAAACGAGAATCGAACCTGGGGCCTCCCGATCACGAAGCGAACGCTCTACCACTAAGCTAATGTGAACGGTGAAAATAGCATATGAAAAGTGCACAAATATATAAATGGTGCCTGTTTTGTAGGGTAACATTTGAAATTGACACCCCAAGGAAAACCATTGTCAACCGACGCGTCAGCGTTACCCTACAAAACAGGCACCATTTATTTCGCAGATGGATAAAACGTACGCTGAACTAGGACCTGAGGTCCCCTGCTCAGTTCACGACTATCGGGCCTGTTTACTCCGCTACAAAATGTAGTGCGTTGCATACGTAAAGTGAAAATAGAATAAATCGTAATACTGTGAAGCCTTTAAAGTGTAAAACAAACAACTTTTTAAAAGGAATAACCATCTGATGGGTATAAGAAAAGATAGAGGGGGTGGAGGGTGGGTGCTGAGCCACATTAACTGCAATTTTATGCGATATATGATATATAAGCTTTTAACATTTATGGATTACGTTAGGTGACCTGTGGTCTCCCCTTTGATTTTATTCCATGTAACGTTATAATACACATCAGTAGGGGACAACAGTAAGGTGACCAGAGAACAAATAATATTGTACATCAGTAGGGGGACCAGAGGTCACCTTATATTGAACATCAGTAGGGGGACATCAGTGGGGAGAGCAAATGTCATCTTGTATAGAACATAAGTAGGGGGACCAGAGGTCACCTTAAACTGTACATCAGTAGGGGAACAAGAGGACACCTTAATGTACATCAGTAGGGGGACCAGAGGACACCTTATTTGTACATCAGTAGGAGGACCAGAGGACACCTAATATTGTACATCAGTAAGAGGACCAGTGTGTTACCTTATATAATACATCATTAGGTTGACCAGAAGTCACCTTATACTGTACATCAGAAGGGTACATCAGTAGGGGGACCAGAGGTCACCTTATACTCTACATCAGTAGGGGGACCAGAGGGCACCTTATACTGTACATCAGTAGGGGGACTAGAGGGCATTTTGAATTCTACATATGTAGGGGGACCAGAAGACACCTTATATTGTACATAAGTAGGGGACAACAGAAAGGGGGCCAGAGAACACCTTATATTCTACATCAGTAGGGGGACCAGAGGTCACCTTTAATTCTACATATGTTGGGGGACCAGAGGTCACATTAAATTGTGGAGGGACCAGAGGTCACCTTATACTGTACATCAGTAGGGGACATCAGTAGGAGAGCAGAGGTCACCTTATATTGTACATAAGAAGGGGGACCAGAGGTCACCTTAAACTGTACAGCAATAGGGGGACCAGAGGTCACCTTAAATTGTACATCAGTAGGGGGACCAGGAGTCCCCTTTATATTGCACATCAGTAGGGGGACCAGAGGTCACTTTATACTGTACATCAGTAGTGGACATCAGTAGGAGAGCAGAAGTTACCTTTAATTCTACATTTGAAGGGAGACCAGAGGTCACCTTATACTGTACATCAGTTGGGGGACTAGAGATAACCTTATATTGTATATCAGTATGGGGACCAGGAGTCACCTTATATTGTACATCAGTTGGGGGACCAGAGGCAACATGAAATTGTACATCCTTAGGGGGACCAGGAGTCACTTTATATTGTACATCATTTGGGGGACCAGAGGCAACCTTATATTGTACATCAGTAGGGGGACCTGTGGTCATCTTATATTGAACATCAGTAGGGGACCAGAGGACATCTATTATATTATACTTTAATATCATTATAGGGAACCTGGACCTTATATTGAGTAGGGGACACTTAATATTACACTTATGGATAGGGGGACCAGAGGTTTATATTGTACATCAGTAGGGGACATCAGTAAGGGAACAAGAGGTCACCTTATATATTGTTAATCAGTAGGGGACCTGCGGTCACCTTATATTGAACATCAGTAGGGGACCAGAGGACACTTAATATTACACTTTACATCAATAGGGGGACCAGAGGTAACCCTGCATTGTACCCTTTATTGTACATCAGTAGGGGAACCAGAACACACCTTATATTACACTTTAGATCAATAGGGGGTACATCAGTAGGACACCCTTATATTGTATATCAATAGGGGGACCAGAGGTAACCTTATATTGTACATCAGGGACATATATAATTGTACAGGTAGGGGGACTAGAGAGGTCACCTTATATATGTATATCACATGATAGGGGGGACCAGAGGTAACCCCGTATATATTGTACATCAGTAGGGGGACCAGCCACCTAATATTACACTTTAGATCAATAGGACACCATATATCATACATAAGTGGGGACATTAGTAGGGGGACCAGAGGTCACCTTATATTTTACATCAGTAGGGGGACATGAGTAGGGGACCCAGAGGACACCTTATATTTAACATCAGTTGGGGACTTCAGTAGGGGGACCAGAGGTCACCTTTTATTGTACATCAGTAGGAGACCTGTGGTCACCTTATATTGAACATCAGTAGGGGACTTAAGGACACGTAATATTACACTTTACATCAATAGGGGGACCAAAGGTAACCCTGTATTGTTCATCAGTAGGGGGACTAGAGGTCACCTTATGCTGTATATCAATAGGGGGACTGTTATATGTACATAAGTAGGGGACATTAGTAGGGGGACCAGAACCTTATTGTACACCAGTAGGGGGACCATTTATTGTACATCAGTAGGGGGCCAGAGGACACGATATATCGTACATTGGTATGGGGACTAGGGGTGACCTTATATTGTACATCAGTATTGGACTTCAGTAGGGGACTCAGAGGACACCTTATATTTAACATCAGTAGGGGATTTCAGTAGGGGGACCAGAGGTCACCTTATATTGTACATCAGTAGGGGGACATCAGAGGTGAGGACCTTATATTACATTTACATCAGTAGGGGGACCAAAGGTAGGGTACATTGGTAGGGGGACTAGGGGTCACCTTATATTGTACATCAAAGGGGGGGGGTACACCAGTAGGGGGACACTACCATATATTGATATACACTTATTTACATCAGTAGGGGACCAGAGGGCATCCTTCTATTGGTAGGGGGGACAGGGGTCGATTAATAAGGGGACCTTATATTGTACACAGTAGGGGGACCGACACACCTTAATATTACACTTTAGATCAATAAGGGGACCAGAGGGCACCTTAGTACATCAGGGGGACTGAGGGTCACCTTATATTGTATATCAATAGGGGGACTAGAGGTCACCTTATATTGTATGTCAGTAGGGGGACCAGAGGACACCTTATAATGTATATCCAGAGGGCACCTTATATATTGTAGTAGGGGGACCAGAGGACACCATATATTGTACATCAGTAGGGGGACCACTTAATATTAGACTTTACATAAGGGGACCAGAGGGACCTTAGAGGTCACCTTTTATTGTACATCAGTAGGGGACCAGAGGTCACCTTATATTGTATATCAGTAGGGGGACCAGAACACACCTTAATATTACACTTTAGATCAATAGGGGGACCAAAGGTAACCTGATATTGTACATCAGTAGGGGACATTAATATTAGTAGGGGGACCAGAGGTCACCTTATATTGTACATCAATAGGGGACCAGAGGTACACCTTATATTGTACATCAGTAGTGGGCCAGACACACCTTATATTACACTTTAGGGCACCTATATATCATTAGTTCATTGGTAACCTTATATTGTACATCAGTAGGGGGCCAGAGGACACGATATATCGGGGTACATCAGTAAGGACACCTATATATTTAACATCAGTAGTATTTCAGTAGGGGGACCAGAGGTCACCTTTTATTGTACATCAGTAGGGGACCTGTGGTCACCTTATATTGAACATCAGTAGGGGACCTGAGGACACTTAATATTTACATCAATAGGGGGACCAAAGGTAACCCTGTATTGTTCATCAGTAGGGGGACCAGAGGTCACCTTATATTGTACATCAGTAGGGGGACTAGAGGACACCTTATAATGTACATCAGTAGGGGGACCAGAGGGCACCTTATATTGTACACCAGTAGGGGGACCAGAGGACACTTAAATTGTACATCAGTAGGGGGACCAGAGAACACCTAATATTACACTTTAGATCAATAAGGGGACCAGAGGGCACCTTATAGTACTGAGGTCACCTTATAACCTTATATTATATTTCAGTAGGGGGACCAGAGGACACCATATATAGTACACTGGTAGGGGGACAGGGGTCACCTTATCATTTTAGAGGACACCTTAATATGTACATCAGTAGGGGGACCAGAGGGCACCTTATATTGTACATCAGTAGGGGGACCAGAGGACACCTTACTATAGTATATTGTATATCAATAGGGGGACCAGAGGGCACCTTATATTATTCATCAGTAGGGGAACCAGGGGTTTCTAATTTTGTACACCAGTAGGGTGACCAGAGGTCACCTTATATTGTACATCAGTAGTGGGACCAGAGGTCACCTTACTGGGACATCACCTTATATGTGCATCAGTAGGGGTAACAGAGGTCACCTCATATTGTACATAAGTAGGGAACATCAGTATAGGGGACCTTATATTTTACAAAAGTAGGGTCACCCTTATGTAGTACAACAGTAGGGGGCCAGGGGTTACCTTATATTGTACAACATTAGGAGGACGAAAGGACACCTTATATTGTACATCAGTAGGAGATAACAGTAGGGGGACCAGAGGTCACCTTTTTTTTACATCAGTAGGGAGACAGAGCCTTCAGTTCAGTTTTAACGTTCGTTCTGGGTGGACCAGAAGTAAACTAATATTGTACAACAATAAGTTGACCAAAATTCACCTTATATGTTATTTCATTATGGAGACTTATGGTCATCTTTCTATTGTACAACAGAAAGGGGACCATAGGTCACCTTATACTGTACAAAAGCAGACGTCAGATTATATTGTACATCATAAGGGGAAACGGAGGTCACCTTATACATCAATAGGGGGTCAAAGGTCACCCTATGTAAGATCATTATAGAGGACCTTAGGTCACTCTATATTTTACATCACCAGAGGTCACCTTGTATTGTACATAAATAAGGAGACCAGTGGTCCCCTCTGTTGTACATTTTTAAAGAAATCAGACATAAAAAATATTATATGAATGCAGAGAGATAAAGCATCAACGATTCTAGACTCGTCTTAACCAACAGACACCTAAAAAGAAAACAAGGGCGGACCAGTGGGTACAGATAAAATGCATATTAACGAGATGCTAGACGTTCACTTAAGAACACGACAAGAGTCGTGGATCTTATAGGTCATTTGAACATCTTGTAAAACTTAAAAACTTTCATTTCAAATAAGCGATAATAATTAGCAATAATTAGTAGTGCTCACTGACCACAAAAACCCTCATCCTGAGGTAATACATTTCACAATTTTGAAAAAAAGGACCATTGTTCATAAAAAAAAATTGGTTTATACCAAAGAACAAATTTCAAAGCATTAATTCAATTACAGTATTGTCTACAAATGACATGGTACCCATGAGCCAGGGGCCTTGAAATTTATAATTCTGGAAGACACTCCCTTGCTTATCATAACTATATGTAGTTAGTTTAATTAATATCCAGGAGCAGAGAGGAAGATTTTTTTAAAGAGTTCAGGAAGCTGCGGGACAACAAATTAACCACAAATTAACCATCAGTTTATCAGTTTTAACTTATTTTTTTTAGATACGGTATCATAAGCTGTCAAATATAATTTGGCAAAGAAAAAATTCATACATTTTAGTTTTTAAAATTTGATCATTTTTCATATCTTTATGTGGAGCTTCTTTTTAAAGGAGATCAAAATAGTCTGAAAATGGCTGCCACCCCTCAGCCTCTTTAATGAATATAAACTTTACAGTTTATATAGCCCAGCGTAACACGGGAACCCCTGACCTTTCGGTCACGAATTTCAAAACTTTGGAGAGAATACCCTTCCTCATCACAACTTTGCATGTAGTTAGTTTGTTTAATATCCAGGGGCAGAGGGAAATATTTTCAAAGAATAAATGCATTTCATAATTATTATTATTGTCGTTATGGGTATTTCCTGTGTAAACAGAATGGTAGATATGAGTGGTTTGTATGTCACGTGAAATGTTCATATAAATAGCAGGTGCGTGCTTAAAAAGTTACTCTCACCGCTCGTACAGAACGTGTAAGGAATGGAAACCAGTAAATTAGGCACACACACACATATATGTATGTATATAAGTATTATTTAATGATTAAAAATAACGTGTGTTGAAATGAATACAAATGTGTTAAATTTGTAATAAACGTTCTGACGAGCAGCATTCCATACATATGAGTTGATTATTCTTTCAATACAGAATAAAAAGTATAATTAAGTTATATTCGGACAGACGAAGTGAGAGAGATTATAAATTAATATAAATTTTATAGCCCTGTCCTAACCCCAGGGCCCCTGACCCTGGGACAATGAATTTCACAATTTTGGTATGGAGTCAATGCTTATAATAATTATGCCAACAGTTCGACGGCTTGATGTTAATGAGTAAAGAAGATTTTTAAAGATTTCATCAATTGTAGTAATTACGCCCAAACATTCTTGCCTTAGGGGGTGGAGGGCAGGGACCATGAATTAAAAAAAATTTTCCCTTTCCCCCATTGATGCTTTATGCCAAAATTGGTTGTAAATGGTTGAGGGATTACAGAGAAAAGCTGAAAATGTTCAAATGTTAACGCACAATGCACAGCGCACGACACCAGAAAAAAAAAACCCGATAGCAATAAGTCACATGCGTTGATTCAGGTGACCAAATGAGTCCTTTGGTCTCAATTTTTATGTAAAATATAAGGTGTCTTCTGGTCTCCCTGTTGACTTACAATATAATATTATAAGATGACCTCTGGTCTTCTTATTGATGTAAAATATAAAGTGTCTTCCGGTTTCTTCATTGTCGTTCAAAATAGTGTTATCATTAGTTTTTAATGATGTACAATATAATGTGACCTCTTGTCCCCCTACTGATGCATAAATTACGAGGGCTGTTCAATAAATAATGTCCTGAACTGTATGACATACAATACTAAGGTTGAATTTATAACAATTGATGTGACTACTTTTCATCACATAGTTTAATTGTGAGAAGCTGGAAAACAAGGGTATTCGAGACACTGCATTAAAAATGAATTGTAAAGAATCAGTAAACTAAAGTAAAATTAAACCGTCCATTAAAGCTGCTGTAAAATTTGTTAAGAATCCCAAAGAAATACTCACTGAAATATGTAAAAATTTACTGCAATCAATGTTTGTTTTATAGACAATTGAGCAGGTGGATTTCATTGATAAAATGTATATAATGGGCATCAAAAATGAATACCGTACTTGCAAACAAAAATTAAACAAATAATGTACTGTTTGCCGAATTTCAACAAATAATCACTGATGGTGTATGATTGACTACACGACACATAGCAAAGAATGCATGGAGGCGCACAAGGCAAGGACAATTCCGCGCTCTGAAAAAAGATATTTCTCAATTCGAAAAGTAGTATTTTTTCAAAATTTTATGGTTTATATCATCTTTTACATACCAAATTCTTTATTTCATTGTTTTAATAATTTATGAATAATTTATTTTCTATTCATGTTTTTATGACATTTGAAAAAAAAAAGAAAAGAAAAAGCTTCATGTATGATTCGAACTCTCTTCATAGCTCAGGTTTAGTCCAAGACCAACCGCTTTAACCACTACCGGTACGCTACGAAGTATATGCAATACTGACGTCTTTCAGTGTGATTTCAATGGACGGTTTTGTAACATTTCATCATTTCAGCGTTCACGAAGAATGGAGACTTGACCCATTCATGTTCAAAATTCGTTTTTTATAGCTCTGTTAAACCCATTTTCCACTAAATATGCTTAACTGTCAACTTTGAAATAAATATTATCAAATGATAAGTCGTTCAGAAAAATAAAATGATAAAATATTTTGAAGATGACATTACTGAGAACATGATTTTAGAAAAATATAGCTTTTTTGTGGATTTTGAAAATTGAAAAACATTTTGTCTCAGAGAGGGGGATTGTACACGCCTTATACGCCCTCATCATTTCGGGAGTAGTTCACACTGTTTTAAAAACGTTTGTCAGAAAAAAAAAAGCTTATTACTCAAAAGTAACCCTTAAAAAAATGAGTGAAAACGACTGCATATAAGAATATATGAACAATTATTAAAAATATCAGTAATTGTAGTTATCCACGTTAATTTGAATTTCAAACAGATAATGAAACTTGAATCTATTGCTTAAAACCCTCAAAACAAATTTACAATAAGATGTACTTGACAAAAAAAGCAAAGGTCTAAGAAGAGCAGAGAATTGCAAGAGCACAAGGATAGATTTATAGGCAATTTTCTTAAATATTAGTGGTCCTATTGTTCAGATTTGTATTCGGGGATGCAGTTTAATTTCTGGAGGAATCTAGAAAGCAATTTATTGGCAAAAAATCAAAAGGTTAATGAGAATAAGGAATCCACAACATAAGATTTTTTCCATGACAGCGTCCAAACCCGAAAGCCCTGAAGAGTAAAGGAGTCTTGGGGATAAACAAAAGTTAATGTTCATTCACGTTAACAATATTCGCCAGATCTTTCGCCTTTTGACTTGCTCCATTTGCCAAACTTGAGAAAACGCCTTTCAGAAAGACGAAACAAGTCTAGGAAATCATAGGATCTGCAATAATCCAGTATACAAAGGTTCATACCAGAAAATGAATCAGAAATTGGATAAAAATGTTACTTACATGTGTTTTAATAAAAAGATAATTTAGGTTAAATCATTATAACTTAATTATTGAAAAGCGACTTTACTTCTTTCCCCCGAAGACATTATTAAACGACCCTGATGTGACCCACCAATGTACAATATCAGGTGTCCTTTTGGTCCCCCTACTGGTATACAATATGAAATGACCTCAAGTACCCCTACTGATGTACAATATAAAGTGGCCTCTGATCCCCTTACTAATGTACAATACAAGGTGACATCTGGTCCCCCTTCTGATGTACAATATGTACCACTGGATTTTATGAAGAGACTTACTTTTACAATCGACTACTGACTTTTACAATTTAAACAATGACGTACTCCTTACTTAAAATGTAAAAGTCAGCTGTATATGTTAAAGTAAGTCTCTCATAAAACTCCATTATCCTCCTACTGATGTATAATATAAGATGACCTCTAGTCCCCTTACTGACCCTACTGATACAATATGAGGTGACCTCTTGGTCCCCCTACTTTATAATATAAGATGTACAATATAAAGTGGTCTCTGGTCAAAATAAAGTGTCCCCCTTACTGATGTGCAATATAAGATGACCTATGGTCACCCTTCTGATGTTGAATCTAAAGGTGACCCCTGGTCCCCCTACTGATATACAATAAAAAATGGCCTCAGGTCCCCTACTGATATACAATATAAGGTGACCTCTGGTCCCCCATCTGTCGTTAGATATAAGGTGACCTCTGGTCCCCCTACTAATATACAATATAAGCTGACCTCTGGTCCCTCTAACTAATGAACAATAAAAGGTACCCTCTGGTCCCCCTACCGGTGCACAATATAAGGTGACCTCTGGTCCCCCTTCTGATGTACAATATAAAGTGGTCTCTGGTCCCCCTACTGATGTACAATATAAGATGACCTCTGGTCCCCATTCTGATTTTAAATATAAGGTGACCTCTAGTCCCCCTACCGATGCACAATATAAGGTGACCTCTGGTCCCCCTTCTGATGTACAATATAAGGTGACCTCTGGTCCCCCTGCTGATATACAATATAAGGTGACCTCTGGTCATCCTACTGATGTTAATTATATGGTGACCTCTGGTCCCTCTACTTATGTACAATATAAGGTGACCTCTGGTCCCCCTACTAATGTACAATATAAGATGACGTCTGGTCCTACTACATGAACAATATTAGGTGTCCTCTGGTCCCCGTACTGATGCACAATATACGGTGTCCTCTGGTTAACCAAATGATGTACAATCTAACGTGACCCCTGGTCCAACTTCTTATGATCAATATATAGTGACCTCTCCTCCCCTTACTGATGTACAATATAAGGTGTCCTCTGGTCACCCAACTGGTGTAAATATAAGGTGTCCCTGGTACAACTTTTGATGATCAATATAAAGTGACCTCTGGTCCCCTTACTGATGTACAATATAAGGTGACCTCTAGTCCCCTTTCTGGTTTTAAATATAAGGTGACCTCTGGTCCCCCTTTTGATATACAATAAAAAGTGGTCTCTGGTCCCCCTATTGATGTACAATATAAGATGACCTCTGGTCCCCCTTCTGATTTTAAATATAAGGTGACCCCTGGTCCCCCTGCTGATATACAATATAAAGTGGCCTCTGGTCCCTCTACTGATGTACAAAATAAGGTGACCTCTGATCCCCCTTCTGATGTTAGATATAAGGTGACCTCTGGTCCCCCTTAGATTTAAGGTGACTGGTCCCCCTTATGAACAATATAAAGTAGCCTCTGGTCCCCCTACCGATGCACAATATAAGGTGACCTCTGGTCCCCCTTCTGATGTACAATATAAGGTGACCCTTGGTCCCCTTTACTGATGTACAACATAAGGTGACCTCTGGTCATCCTACTGATGTTAAATATAAGGTGACCTCTTGGTCCCCTTACTTATGTATAACATAAGGTGACCTCTGGACCCTTACTTATGTACAATATAAGCTGACCTCTGGTCCTTCTGCTGATGAACAATATAAAATGACCTCTGGTCCTACTACTGATATACAATATTAGGTGTCCTGTCGTCCCTTATTGATGTTCAATATAAGGTGACCTCTGATCCCTCTACTGATGTACAGTAAAATATTAGGTGACTACTAGTCTCCGTACTCATGAAAAATATCAGGTGACCTCTGGTCCCCGTACTGATGCACAATATAAGGTGTCCTCTGGTCACCCAACTGATGTACAATATAAGGTGAACCCTGGTACCTGCTAATGAGCAATATAAAGTGACCTTTCATCCCCTTACTGATGTACAATATAAGTTGACCCCTGGTCCCCCTGCTGATGTACAATATAAGGTGTCCTCTGGTCCCGCTACAGATGTACAGTACAAGATTAGATGACCACTTTTCCCCGTACAATTTAAAATGACGTTTGGTCATATTTCTGACGTTAAATATAAGGTGACCTCTGGTCCCCCTACTGATGTACAATAAAAGGTGACCTACGGTACCCCTGCTGATGTACATATGTAACTTCTGGTCATCCTTCTGATGTTTAATCTAAGGTGACCTCTGGTCCCCCTACTTATGTACAATATAAAGTGACCTCTGGTTCCCCGTACTGATATTCAATATAAGGTGAGCTCTGTTTCTCCTACTGATGTACAATATAAGGTGTCCTCTGGTCCCCCTACTAATGTACAACATAAGGTGACCCCTGGTCCTTCTACTGATGTACAATATAAGGTGTCTTCGGGTTCCCTTATTGGTGTACAATATACAGGTGACCTCTGGCCCCTCTACTGATGCACAGTACAATATAAGGTGACCACTAGTCCCCGTATTAATGTAAAATATCGGGTGACCTCTGGTCCCCGTAATGATGTACAAAATAAGGTGTCCTCTGTTCCCACTACTGATGTACAATAAAAAGTGACCCCTTTCCCCCCACTGATGTACAGTATAAGGTGTCCTCTGGTCCCCCTACAGATGTATAGTATAAGGTGTCCTCTGGTCCCACTACTTATATACAAGAGAGGACTCCAGGTCCTTCTGCTGATGTACAATATAAGATGACCCCTGGTCCTACTACTAATGTAAAATATAAGGTGTCCTCTGGTCCCGCTACAGATGTACAGTACAATATTAGGTGACCACTAGTCCCCGTACAATATAAAGTGACCTCTGGTCCTTCTACTGATGTACAATATACGATGACTTCTGGTTTTACTACTGATGTTCAATATAAGGTGACCTCTGGTCTCTCTACTGATGTACAGTACAATAATAGGTGACCAAAAGTCCCCGTATTAATGTAAAATATTGGGTGACCTCTGGTCCCCGTATTGATGTACAATATATGGTGTCCACTGGTCCCCCTACTAATGTATAGTATAAGGTACCCCCCCCCCCCCACTGATGCACAATATAAGGTGCCCTCTGGTCTCCCTACTGATGAACAATATAAGGTGTCTTCTGGTCCCTCTACTTATGTACAGTACAATATTAAGTTACCTGTAGTCCCCCTACTGATGTACATTATAGAGTGACCTCTGGTCCCCCAAATGATGTACGAAAAAGGTATGTACAATGTAAGGTGATCTTTGGTCCCCCTATTGATCAATGATGTAAAATATTAGGTTACCTCTGGTCACCCTTTATTATTTTCTCGTTTCTGCTAATAAATATATTAGAAAGTTGATCTTTATAAAGTTATAAATATGATTATTTTGGGGTAAACAAAGAAAATTGTCTATCATATAAAATTCAATTAATATATAAGGTGACCTGAGGTCTCCGTATTGATGATATCGATGAATTTACTTTTTGGGCCTTTTAAACCTGGAGAGTTCCTAGAACGTTTTATTACTACGCAAAATGACGAACTATTTTCGGGGGACCCCAGGTCCTAGTTCAGCTACGTTTTATCCTTCTGCATTTATTTCATTATACTGAATGTCTTATTGATTAAGGAGTCAGCAAAAAAAAAAAAAAAACCGTCGATCGTGTTTACGTTCATGTATAGAAAGCTTTCACACTCACCGGTTAACTAATCTCCTTATTGTTTGTTTGATACTCGAATTAGAGTCATTTATCATATAAAATTTCGTTATTTTTGGCTCGCAAGCATGTTTCCTACACTCACAAGCATGTATCCTTTTCGTTTGTTGTTTTCAAGAAGCTATATCGGACGCAAGCTTTTTTCTCAAGTTAATTCCGGTTTTTTAAAAAGCGCAACTGACGTTTTGAAAATTCTACAGTGAACCGTACCCCATAATTTCCACGCATGTGGCATTACCGTTGTGTTACCCGTTGGCACGTGTGTTGCTAAGGCTCAGGGTAATCGAACGGATTTTTAACTCCTAAACCAATCAGATTTTAGTATTTAACATGAAAGTATAATAAATTGATTTATAGATATTTGAATAGTAACATCATTCCTACATCAATATTTAGATGGAACCAGGAAATATCAGTGTTTTTAGAGTCTAATATTTGTGTTCAAGATGTTTTTAAGGTTTGTTTTAAAACAACTATGGATAATTCTGCTCAATGGCTACAGTATAGAATCCTTCATAGAATCCTTCCAGTGAAATATTATTTGAAGAAAATAAGTATTTTATCTGATGATCAGTATAAATTTTGTAATTAGAATATAGAAACAATACAACCAAGATTTTTAAATTGTACAAAAATTTCTCCACTATGGAGTAATCTTAGCATGCACATATTTACAAAAACTTCTAAAAGAGTTGGATTTAACACATGCAATAGACCCTTTTCCAATACACATTTTGTTATTCCCCGTAGCCGCCATATTGTAGTGCAACATTCCCAGATCCCTTCATTATTAAAACAAGTTCAATTTGAATACTGGTTACTAGGTAAGGATAATGCAATTTTTCTTATGAATATAAAGTTAAAGCATCTATTAATTCATGAATATAAGATTATAAACACTTCCTCCCATATATTTCTTGCATGCACTTTTAAAATTGGTTGCTCAAAGAGGTAGATTCACTACTTTGCTCTACAAGATGGTGGCTAAGGGGAATAACTCCTAGGCTGAATATGTCACAGGAAAAGGGTCTATATTATTTTAGGTGAAACGCCATTTTTGTCCCCCGCTCGAAAAGTGGGGGATATTAATTTGGGTCTGTCCGTCCGTCCGTCTTTCTGTCTTCCAGCTTTCGTTTCCACACGATGTCTAGAGAACCCTTTGATCTTTTGCAATGAAACTTTGCATAGCAACTCTCTATGGACTAAAAAAGACCCCTATCGATTTTGAGGTCAAAAGGTCAAAGGTCAAGGTCATAAATTCGCAAATTCTCTCTGTTATAACACTTTCGTTTCCGCGCGATATCTCGAGAACCCTTTGAGCTTTTGCAATGAAATTTTACATAACAACTCCCTGAGGCTTCAGAAAGACCCCTTTTGATTTTGAGGTCAAAAGGTCAAAGTTCAAGGTCATAAATTTATACATTCTGTTTGTGTCTAACACTATCGTTTTCGGGCGATATTTAAAGAGGATGTTGAGCTTTTGCAATGTAATTTTATACCAAAACTCCCTAGGACCTCTCTCACCCCTCTCAAAGTGCCCCGCCCCGTTTGTTTTATTAGTATTTATTGTATAATTACATGTTGCCATTTTTAGCACAGGGACATTAGGAGAGTTGTTACGTATAAAACAGGTTCTCGGTGGACTTTATGTTCTTATTTCATCTATTAGAACTGTTTGATAAAGGTTAAATTAGATATCATGCATTGTGTAAAATTTTGACAACGTATCGAACGTGAAATATACACTGTACATGTATTCGACTTAATGTATATATAATTTACCTCACGATAACGCGACTCTGTGGTCTAGTGGGTTTGTCTCTCGCTTCAAATGTAAGAGGGCTAGGGTTCGCATCCCGGAAAATCCAATTTTTTTTTTCAAAATGCTTTTTTTTACTAAATGATAGTATTCAGCATGTGAAATGAAAAATTTTTGAGGTCTGGCTTGTACAAATACATAAAATCTTCATTACAGTTTGATAAATATTCCATATTAAAAGAATCATCTACATGTGTACACACATAAAAAAGAATAATCAATCAAACCTTTATATCCATATAGGCATATTTTATTTGCTTCAGTAAACATGTATACATTTACAATTCTACAAATTCAGTCAAGGGACCCGACCCCCCCCCCCCCCTTGCGCGTGGTTTACTTTTTCCCTAAGCGGGGGACACAAATTCTTTGAATTAGCTTGTTTTAATTATAATAGTGTGAAAAATTTCATTATTTTTTATACAAAGCAATATATCTTTTCCTGTTTAAAGCAGAACAAAATGTCTATGATTACTGGGCTGCTAAGTCGCTTTTAACTTTTAAGTACAAAGTAGAAAAATGCATATCAATTCAAAAATTTACAATCAACAATTTTGAAAATCTATGGTCACTATGAATTAATAATTTTGAGTTATAAACATTTATTAAAACACCAACTTTAAATATTTTGTGAATGGAATACTATTTTATTTTAAATTTCATTCTTATCTAAAATCAAAGAGGAAGTGTGAATGTTTGGTGAATGTGACTAAAAATCTTATTATGTAACTTTACATTACCTTTTGAAAAAAAAAAATTAAGCATTTTAATTTGTTACCACTGAACAAGGTTAACTAGCATTGTAACGCTATAAACAGTTTTTAAAAATTACTCTTTTAACTCTTTTAATATTTTTTTTAACTAAAGCCTGTTTATTTGCAGACCATCCATCTTCCAATTAAACTTGCCACCACTCAAAAATATATATTCCATATTATACAAATACACGGTTTTTTTTTTCATACATACCCTGGTTTATACAGTTTTTAAAGTTTGGCAAAGAATTTTTCCAAAATTTTATCGTACTCAGTGCACTGTGACGTCCTCCATCGTCTTTTTTTTTTTTCTCTTTTTTTTGCCTTTTTTTTACTGTTGTCTTCCCACTAAAGCCAAAATTCTGAAATTGACACAGGTTACTGATTTTGGCTAAGTGGGAATGGTGCACGGGTATGAGGGAAGAACAAAAGAAATTAATTACAGATGACCTAAAGTCTGTTTTAAGTTAACCACCGGAAAAAGGTTAAAATATCCTTTAATTCTGATAAATCAATGATAAAATCCTCAAATATAATCTAAACTATTAATTTCATTTATCATTTATTCAAAACCTAGAGGTTTGGTTTAAAATTGATAAATAAATGAATGTTAAATGAAATTAATAGTTTAGATAATATTTGAGGATTTTAAAATTTGAATTAATTAAATTCATAATTTTAAATCAAAATTATTTCATTAAATTATGACTGAATAAATGAAAATAGGCTCTTTCCTAAGCTTTCTTTTTTTTAATTTGTAAATGGTGAATGATCTGTGTTTTTTTTGTCTTAGTCTTTTAGTTGATATGTTTTAATGTGCATCTTTTAAGTGTTCATTTAAAAAAAAAAGAATTAATACAAATAAATACCAATATGCCTGCATAAGACTGTTCTGTTTTGTTTGAAAAATATGTTAAGGCAAGATATATTTAGACAATTAGCTATTTTATCATTCATTTTTTAAAAATATACATGTAAATGCTTTAAGCAACGAATTTTCTTGATGCATAAAATGCATACCAAAAGTTTAAAGATTATTGACAAGTTTTTTTTTTCTAAATTAATTTACATAAACATTTTTCTGAAAAATCCTTGTTCATAAACTATACTTTAATTTTGTGCAACCATACATTCAAGAAGTTGTGTGAATCAGATGTGGATACTAAAAAATTCTAAAGAACTTTTGGACAATTTGAAATCACAAGATTTTACCAAAATCAGCAGCTTAAAAACTTACGACTTTTCAACTTTATACACAGCCATTCCCTACGATAAATTAAAATCTAGGATATCATTGACAGCTGCTTTTTCAATAAAAATGGAATGGAAATTTACTTACATGTGTACCTGGTCATTAGTCATTTTGCAAAATTATTTTGTTAAAAAGATTCTGATTGCACACACAAGTACTCTGAAGTAGATATCAAGAAGATGCTTGAGTTTCTGATTAACAAAATCTATGTGGATTTTGGAGACCAGGTCTCCCAACAATCTGTTGGAATTCCCATGGGAACCAATTGCACCTCGTTATTAGCAGACCTATTTTTTATTCATATGAAGCAGAAATTTATGCAAAATCTTATGCGTGAAAAGAAGAAAACACTTGCTGTGGCTTTCAACTCGACCTTCATATATATCGAGACGTATTGTCAATTAACACTGGTAATTTCCATTCCTACGTCGAAAGGATATATCCTGGTGATTTTGAGATAAAAGAAAAACACAGAGTCTGATACATCAGTTTCATGCTTCGATATGTTTCTTGAAAAAGACGTTAATGGTAACCTAAGAACCAAATTAGATGATAAACGTGACGACTATAACTTTTCTATCGTCAACTTCCCTTACTTATGCAGCAATATACCTTCATCGCCTGCATATGGAGTGTATATATCTCAATTGATTCGATGCGCAATAGCTTACTCTACGTATGAACAATTTCTAAAACGAGGTAAATTATTGACAAGCAAGTTGATGAAACAAGAATATCAGCATCTGTTTAAAGTCATCATTTCGAAAGTTCTATGGTTGATACAATGACTTTGTCAGGAAATACAATTTATCATTGAGTCAAATGCTGACTGACGTTTTTCATACTTATTTTTAGTCCATTATTTATACACTGAATTGACGCGGGTTCTCCCGTTAATTCATGATCATGACAATGAGCACACTGCGGGTGTGACCGGGAGCGGGGATGCTCACTCCTCCATGGCACCTGATCCAACCTCTGATGTTTCGGAGGTCTGTGTTTGCTTTGCTCTTGTTTTTTATTGTTTATGGAGTTTGAGATTGAATACTGTTCGTTATTTCCATATCCTTCTCATCAAAAATTTAATATCAGTTTTGCATGGACACTTTATTTATTACCAGTACAAAAATGTTATAACTGCGATAATACATGTATTATAAAAAATTTTTCAAAAAGTTACCTAAGAAAATATGTGTCTTCTATCCTTATAACTTTTTTGTTTGTAATATAAGCTAATTCTTATCAGACGTTTAACAAATCATAGGTAATTCTAATTTAAGGCATGCGTAAAAAATTTTCCAATAAGTAAATATGCACATACGTATACAAGCACAATCACAACCTCTTTATTTTAATCATCGATATAATTTTTCTACTATATGTAATTCCTAATTAGTTCAAATATTAAGTTAATCTATTTTTTTTTCAATCTACCTATCTCTTTATTGTAAATTATTAGACAAGTAAGAATTCAAATACATGCAATAATTATTATGAACTGTCAATAATATTTATCTCTCTGTTAAGGGATGGTTTTTTTTTCAACATTAGTAATATTATGTAGAATCTGATAAATTAATATTGATAAAACAAATATTTATGATATGCACACTACCGAACGGACACAACCTAACACCAGAGCGACCAAAAGGGGACCCCAGGTTCGCTTCCTTCCTCGGGGTGCTTCAGGTTCGCTTTCAAAAATTTTTGGGGATCTGGGTGCGCTTTGGGTGCGCTCTGGGTTGCTCTGCTTCGCTGGGGGAGCTCTGGGTCCGCTAGCGAACCCGGCGTTTGCTTTCTGGGACTGCTTTACGCACTATGCGTGAAGCGGACCCCGCCCCTTGTATATTCCGATACAGTAATGGAATTGTGGATCGATCATTGTTGTTTATGCGTTGATCGTACACTGTACATGTAAGCAGTGACATTTTGGAGAACATTGATACATGAAATTTTCAAAAATTCAATTGTACACACACTTAGATTTACATGTATAATTGATTTCCTTGATTTCTCCATCTCGGAATTTCGATCCCGAAAAATTCAAAGTTACATGTATTTGACAGCAGTTTATTAGGCATTTATTTTTCTTAAGTTATAACGTGAAAAAAAAAAAAAGAGGAAGAAAAAAGGGGTTGAATTAATTTAAATGTATCAATGGTGTGCAAGTGATTGAAGTTAGCATCTAAAAAAAATGCCTCTTAAAGTCATGCGTTATCTACTTTAAGATTATATTATTTTGTTATTCCTAAAGTTTTGAAAATCGTAGTTTAAATCTTTGCCAGACACGTGAATTATGACATCGCATCTATAAATTACATTAACCTTTTGTACAGTGATATAATATTTAGATTTCATTCATAGTAGTCACACAATAAAAGTTCGAAATAAATATTTTCTAGGACATTTTAAAAAAAATCATATCTTTTTTACATGATTGATTTTAATTAGAATAAAAAAAAAAAAAATAAAACTAGGAAACTTATTGTTCACAGAACAATGAAAGGCTTTCCATTCTTTGAATTTCAAATTTTTTTTATATCTGACTCCTTGAAATTAAATTCCATAAAAAAGAAACCAAAATTGTCTTAAAGCATATAAAAAAAGGAAAATAAAAAAAGGAATTACCTTGACCTTTGACCTTGAAACATGTTTAAGGTCAAGGGTCACAATGCAATTGCCCCCATGCTTTACACTTAATTTTCAAGTTATAAGGGTTAATAGTAAGTACAAAGAATTTAAAAGGGCAATAATATATAAGGGGTCATCAAATTCTTTCGCACTTATACAATGAAGTTAGGCCTAAAAACCCTTAAGACATTAGTGAAGGTTTGGTGTCTCTACGGTCTACAGTTTCAGGGGGGGGCGATAAAAAAGTTTTTAGCACAATGGTCAATAACTTTTGAAAGGTACAATCTGAGGGGACAAAAATGAAATCTCCGAAAGAGTTTTAAGGGTACATATCAAAGACAGAATATAGACAGTATATGTTTAAGGACATAAGAGCCATTAAAAGAAACTATCTTATATTTGGAATGACCTTACCTTTGACCTTGAAATGAATTTGAAGGTCAAAAGGGCAATTATTTTTATGCAGTTGGTCCCATGTATTACACTTCTGTTTTGAAAATTTTTATTTTTTTTCATAAAATTTATAAACTTTCGGGGGCAGTAACTCATTGAAGGGGTCAAAAAAAACTTTAGCAATAATGGTTAAAAAATTCTTAAAGAGTTAAACCCACGAATGGTCCAAAAATGCCTCATCTAAAAAATTAATGAAATTTTGATAATAGATAGAAAAGACTTCAAGTTTATGGAACTGTTTTCCTTTTTTTGGGTATCTATTTTACTTTTTCTTTTAAAAGAGTTTGCAGTATGGCATTGTTTTACTAGAAAATTGTGAACGGAACGTCATAATTGGTATAACGTGACGTAACGTCATATAGGACAATAAAAATTATTTTTAAAAAAAAAAATGACTTATAATGGATAACTGACTACCAGGTATGACATTATCAGTTTAATAGAGAAGTACGTTGCCTGTTATATTTTGTGCGATTCTAACAATGCAAGGCCCAATAGCAATGTTTTTGAATGTATAAGTTTGGGTTGGGGGTGGAGGAGAAAATCTCCACAAAAAATTAACATGCAGCAACGATCCTCCTGATAAACTGCGTCCACAGGGGTCGGTAATACTATGTTTGATTTCACCTCTTCACTATAAATATATATTTATATAGTTAATACATAAAAAGTAAATATAAGTAATCACTGGCCCCTGTGATCCCTCCTCAAATAGTTCTATTCCTTAGAGGTGGGTGGCTTCCTCTAACTTTCATTTAATGCAGGAATTTGCCAGTGTTTAACCTTTTTAGCCATGAGCAGCATCTTAATAAAAATATACGTATCAAAACTAGGCAAAATAATATTGAACCCGCCCTACTCTGTTACGGACAAATATAAAAAAAAACGGGGTTTATTTCCAAATAATCATCTATGAGAGTGCGCTTGCACCCCATTCATAACAATCAGTATTCATTTGTTTAAAGTAATTTTGCAACTCTGGTTGAATTCAATTTGCACGGAATTTTGATTGCAAAAAGATATTCTTG
>NW_026926214.1:0-27423 GCF_032062105.1 Saccostrea cuccullata | reverse complement strand
TTTATGGCCATAATATTTTGAACCCCCTCCCTCATCAAATAAAAGGGCAGGGAGACGCGATATTTTATGGCCATAATATTTTGAACCCCCTCCCTCTTAAATAAGAAGGGCAGGGGGACTCAATATTTTATGGCCATAATATTTTAAACCCCCTCCCTGTAAAATTAAATGGGCAGGGGACTCAATATTTTATGGCCATAATATTTTGATCCCCTCCCACTTAAATTTAAAGGGCAGGGGGCTCAATATTTTATGGCCATAATATTTTGAACCCCACTCCCTGTAAAATTAAAAAGGACAGGGGGTTGAATATTTTATGGCCATAATGTTTTGAACCCTCTTTCTTTAAAATTAAATGGGCAGGGGAACTCAATATTTTTTGGCCATAATATTTTGAACCTCCTCCCTCTTAAATTTAAAGGGCAGGGGGGTTTAATATTTTATGGCCATAATATTTTGAACCCCCTCCCTCATCAATTAAAAGGACAGGGGGACTCAATATTTTATGGCCATAATATTTTGAACCCCGGGTTCAATATTTTACAGGGGGGTTCAATATTTCCAGCGATATTTTGAACCCGGGTTCAAAATATCGCGGGGTTCAATATATTATATGACACTGTGCAGTGTACTGAAGAGTGAAGCTGAATTTGTCTCCCAATCCATCTTTTACTTTTCCAATATCGCTGTAAAGTTAGACTTCTCATAATATTGTGATACAAAACAAAAGCTTTCTCAAGTGTGCTGTGATGTTTTAGAGTTTGATCGTGCAATTTTCCAAATAACTTTTTCAGTTTAAAGTGCAAAAACATTGTTTAATCAAAGCTATTCTTTCCATTGTAGGTGGTGTTCACAAAAATATTTGGATATTTACTCTGCCAGACGAGTAGTCAACTCCCCGCTCTGATGTTTGTCGAACCAACCTATTTCCTGTCTGACTATGGACCGGAAGTAGACTTTCCGGATAGTGTAGACCTGCCTCTCGCAAGTCGTCGTCCAACACATAATCTAGAAAATACCGCTTAATGAAAGATATGTTTGTTAGAATAAAACATTTAGGCTGTTACTTAACGGTCCAGGGGTCATGATTTTTACCTGTAAGTACCCTGAGACTAGAACAATGCCGGCAATGTACAAATAGTAGAAGGCGTATGTGGTCATTTTGTCATTAAACTCATCCACGGTTGAGTTGTTTCCGGTCACATTTCCGGTGACGTTGAAACTGATGCTTCCATTCACGCAGATCAACTGAGCGCCACCCGGGCCTTGAAAATGAAGATTTGTTAGAAACCATTTTAAAAACTAATGTGTTACTTAAACGTTAAATATTAATTGAAACATTTTAGACCGATACATTGAGATGATACCATTCTATAGTCATAATGAAGGTCGATACTTATGATAATAAATAATAATATTAATAAAATTTTATGTAGCACCTTATCTTATGTGAACTCTAAAGCTCTTAACATAGATATAACAATCTATGTAGTAAAAGGAAAGCTAAAACAATCTAACATTCTTATAAAGACATTCCTGAAAGTTGCTTTTAGTTTTTTTATTTCATTTTAGTTCTATAGCCTTACATGATTATGGGATTCTAGTTCTATTGTTTTAGTTAATCAATAAAGATCTGAGGCTGTTACAGACCTGTCACGAACGTGTCGGTCAGTTCTCCAAAGATGACGGACAGAGCTGGCCATCCTCCGCCTACAGCTATAGCGAAAACACTGCCCACTAGAATCAGAAACCTGTCAAAAGCCGTTGCATACCGGAACTACAATCAAAAGTATCCACCATCAATTTTACATACAAATTTTTATGCTGACCTACCGGTCAGCAGGGGATACTCACCCTTCCATGACATCTGCCAAGGTAACTCTGATGTTTTCGAGGATCGTGTTTGCTCTGCTCCATTTTTGTAGTGTTTTATGGACTTTTGATCTTGAATACTGTTCGTTATCTCTATATGTTCATTTTTATACTGAATGAGACTACGGAATGTTCCTTCTACCTTGTTAAAGCATAGGATTCCTGGCGGGTGTGATCGGTCAACAAGGAATGCTTACTCCTCCAAGGCACCTGATCCCACCTCTGGTATTTCCAGGAGTCCTTGTTTATGCCCTTTTTACAGATAAGAATTGGTTAAAGATTTTTTTAGATCGATCACTGCTCGTTATCTTTCCCATTTTCATATAACAACCCTTACCAAAATGAAATGTTTGCTGCAAGTTTGCGGCAAGCTTGCAGCAAGTTTGCTGCAAACAAATCTATGTACCAGAACAGTATGCCAGACGTGTGCAGTAAATGCAGCTAGCAGCACACAGTATGCCACTTGCGGTTCATTGTGTGCTGCTAGTGGCACATATGTACTTCTAGCGGCACATTAAATGATCTGATGCACATATGTGCCAGAAGTATGCCACAATTTTCCCTTAAATGCCTTTTACATATATAGTGTGCCAGAAGTGTACCAGAAATGTTTCTTTTAACTATCAAATCACTGTGTGCCAAAAGTGTGCCATAAAGACCTTTAGGAACGACTTGTCTATTGCGTTACAGACCTATCTAAGAACGGCTTATCAGTTCACATCCGGTTTGAAAGTTTGCGCCAATTTTAAACCACCTGGGTCATGACTCATGACAAGAACAAAGAGAAAGGAGAAAACAGCAACATAGACCGTGGATAAAGAGGGAATGTGAGTATTTTAAAAAAATTGTATAACTCTGATGTCTTTTTAACATAGAAATAAGACTTGACTGTATTTGCTGAGCCAGTTAGAATTTTTACAGTCCTTTTTCATAACAAATTGGGTCGATATATAGTATATGTTTTTGTTTTTTGTTCTATCCAGATGGACTGATGATGAATCAGTAAAACCTCCTTAAAGAATAGATCAAAAGGGCATTTATCTGCAGGAAGGATTCTGCTAACTAAAATATGGACTAAAAGTAAGTAATCACAATAAGGAATTACGTCCATATTCAAATGTTTATGTCATATAAACAAATGATTAAATACACTTTACATTATATAATTTGTCAAAGAAGCATGTAGTTTTATTTAACAAAGTGTTGTTTTTGAATTCTTGTTTGTCATTCTATCCTGAATTCCCATTTAATATGATTTTAATGCATACAAAACAAGATACAAATGTGGGATCTCTAGGTCAAAATTAGGTTTAATTCATTGCTTAATTAAATATTGGTTTCAATGACTGCAATGCGAGTAATTTCTCTCTATCTTTTTAACAGGTACTTGCATAATGTTGGAAAGGAAGAGACCCCCCCCCCCCTCCCCAATCATGAAAAGTTAGTTGAAATGTCAGAGTGAATTTGAAGTACCAAGAAAGTAGTTAATAAATATTCCTATCAAATGTGTCGCACGCATGGTTAGAGCGTCTGCCCTCGAGTCACGAAGTAAGGAGTTGAATTCCACTGTGGATCCTTCGGATGAGACTGTATAAACTGAGGTCCCATGTTTCAGTACGTGATGATAAAAAAAGATCCTCCCTGCTCAATGGCCCTGAGTGCCAATTAATGTAGTGTAGGACAAAATTTGCAGCTCTCCCACGGCAGATGTTGGCATCTCCATATAAGTGAAAAATTCTCATGAGGGACTTACACTTTAAACAATATACAAACAATCAATTAATGAGAAATGCAACGGATGAGGACACTCTTTCAACATGACATGGATTCTTCAATGGGATTATGTTGTTGTTTTTTTTTAAAGTGATAGAATCAAGACACTGAACAAATTGTCGCCTTTACTGTGTAAATAATATTGTGAGATTTAATTTGTCAAAATACCTTATATGTTTTTATTCATATTGTGCAGCACTATTACTTTGATATGTGCAGTTGAAATTCATTGTAAGAGGTGAATCTTTTCTTTGATGTGAAATGTTTTGTGATTTTTGGTTACTACAAATCCTTTATTCATTTTGCATAATGACCAATATAAATTTGTGCCATTATATTACTCAAAGGTTGTTTTTTTTTTTTAATCTGTTTCTTTCTCTATCTGATGTATACAGTGTATTAACTGTTCAATCAACAGATTTTGTTTTTTTTAAACATTAATATTATAGTTAGTGTTATATATACATGTACTTGGTAACTTTTTACCTTGAAATTTTCATAAATAATTTTTAAAATGGCTTGAATGTTCTTATTTTTTTTATAGTACATGTATTACATGTTGCTGTCATGTTTATTCACGTTCTTTTAAAATTAATTTGTAAGGTAAGGTATATTAACTTATGGAATTGTATATGCCAGAAATGTGCCACAAGTGTGTGCCACAAATTTGCAGTTAACTATATGCCAGAAATGTGCCGCAAGTGTGTACCACAAACTTGCAGTAAACTATATGCCAGAAATATGCCACAAGTGTGTGCCGCAAATGTGCCAGAACTTTGCCGCAAATATGCCGCAAACTGTGTGCCAGAAAAAAATTTGCATACGAAAAATCTATTTGCGGCAAGTTTGCCGCAAATATTTGCCGCAAGGTTGCGGCAACTTTGCAGTAAACTTGCTGCAACTATGTGCCAGAAGGCTTTTATTTTGGTAAGGGAAACCTATCAGTTTTAGGTCTCTTCTCCTCTCGTATTCAGAGTTTTCTTATACATTTACAAGTACTAGTATGAGGATCTTGAAGAACATTTAATGTAAATTGAGTGGTACTGAACTACATAACAAGCAAATAAATGTAACAATAGGTAGACTTACCAGCTGTCCAAACGATGCAGACTTCGGGGAATTCCTGAAAAACCAAACAACAGTTATAATGTGGGTCTACGTTCTAAATATAAGTACTACACATAGTACACACTATCTGTTACCTACGCTGAGAAACTCTTCAGGTCCATAATGGCGCTAAATGCGGGTGCCTTTTTGGGACAGGTGTCCGCATTATTTATGTTTACCCCTGATAAGAAGTAGAGCCGTACTCGAGAAGAAAATGTCACTGTATTTGATAAGGAAATATTAGCTGGATGTGCTTCTATACAGTATCTCTGTGAAGTCGGTCAAATACTGAAACGTACATGGATAAATCAATATATAAAGGATAAGATTAGGAAACATTTTGAAGCTATTCCTTTTACGATTACTCACACAGCAGTCACCCACTGACTCAGTTTTTATCACGTTTACTCTGGAGTCGTGACGTAAGGAGTTGATCCTGAATTTAATACATTTTTGAATCCTAAAATGTTATGAAGCGGACGGAAAAAGACCAGCTGAAGTTTCAATGTAAGAAAATACAAATCTTGCATTTACTAATGTAACGTTGAAATGGCGCTGTGACATTTGGAAGATATAATTTTTTTTATCAATGTTTATAAAAATAGATTTTACAAATATGCACTTTGTCTTTTTGATGAAATGCTGGTATTTTATAAAAGTTAAGGGTTAGGGTTAAATTTTTATAAGAATTATCTTTTTGTCCTTAATTGGAGCTGAAAAATCCGTCGTCAATTCAATGTATAAATAATAGACTAACAATAAGTATGAAAAACGTCAGTTAGCATTTGACTAAATGATAAATTGTATTTGCTGACAAGGTCATTGTATTGACCATTGAACTAACGAAATGTTGACTTTAAACAAGACTGCTGATACTTGTTCCATCAACTTGCTTGTCAAAAATTAACCTCGTTTTAGGAATTGTTCATACGTAGAGCATGCTCAACTGAGATATATACACTCCGTATGCAGGTGATGAAGGTATATTGCTGCATAATTAAGGGAAGTTGACGATAGAAAAGTTAAAGTCATCAAATATAAGAACATAAATTTAAAACAAATACGGAATCTTAAATGCACATTTATTTAATTAGCTATAGAAGTTTACACATCTTACAGACAAATATGGTTAAAGGATTATCATGAAATATGGAGAAAACGAAGAAGTATTTAAGGTTAGAACTTAAAGAAGTCCATTGAAATAATACAGATCGAGAGCAGAGCAAACATGAACCGGAGGCGGGATCAGGAGCTATCGAGGAGTAAGGGTCCGCTGTTGACACATGACAGCAACTGTGTGCTCCGTGTCATGATGGCAAGCAAAAAAATCCAAAGACAATTCAGTGTGTGAATAATGGTCTTACAATAAGTATGAAAAAACCCTCAGTCAGCATTCGACTTAATGACTGATTGCATTTGCTGACAAGGTCATTGCATCGACCAAGAAACTTACAAAATGATGATTTTTGTTGGAAGATTTGATCTCCAAAATCTATATACAATCAGTAGCTCAAACATTCTTTTAATAGTTTATGAGCATTTTGTGTACCTTGAGACTGTTTAACAAAAAGAGAATTTATTGATAAAGCAGCTGTCTATAAACCCAAAAAAGACTGCGTTTAACCGTTTGGATAGGTTGTGTAAGCTGTTTTAAAGTCCTATATTTTTCAACTTATTTATTTTGGTGAAAATTTGTGACCTGAAATTATCCAAAAGTTCTTTTGGAGTTTTTTAAGTAACCACATTTGATTTACACCACTTTTTGAATATATTCCTGTCTTGAGGGGTTTTCGTCAATACTGTAAATTTTTTAGTGAAGAGTAAAAAAAAAAAAGGTTTTTTTAGAACGCTTACACTTGTGACCTGATCCCACCTCTGATGTTTTGGAGGTCCGTTTTTGTTCTGCTCCTGTTTTGTATTGTTTTATGGACTTTTGATTTTGAATACTGTTCGTTATCTCCTTATTTTTCATTACTAGAACCCGCTATGTTGCTTGGTCGTTAAGGTTTTTGCGAAGCTTAGGAATCAACTATAAGGATGATGATTCTAATTCATTTCGATTTTTGGACATATTAAAGATGTTTAAAATTAATTTGATTTTTGTAAAGAATTTCCTCCTTAGAAAGGGAACTAAGGGGTGTTAAGAAAGTTCGTACCATGATGAAATATTTTCAAAAATTTCAAAGTAGCGCTTTACTAAAGAGATGAATTTTCAAGTATTATAAAATTACAAGACTGTGCTTTAGATTTCTGGCAATTCATTTCTAGCAGGAAATTATAGGATTTTTCTTCCATATGAAAATATGTATAACATCTTTAAAGCACCCGAATGATAGAAATGCTGGTGTTTTTGCGTGAAAATAAAGGATTTTTTACTTTTGTTTCTGCATAGCTTATCTTGCATCAGTCAAGCTTTTGAGCGTAAATATTAGCAAGATGGATCACTTTTCAAGAGAATATAGTTTTGTCATTTTACAATTTTCACAGACTTGATAATTTGTGCATAGTATTTGAAACGATATTTTGACCCGTGTGCTTAATAAATGTCACAAATATGCGCCATCCCTAATTTTTCTGCACAGACATCATCTGTTTTAATGAATGCCCTTCCCTTATTGATTCATCATAAGACAAATGAAACTTGATCAGTAGCAAGAATGGACTCTGTAAACATGAAATATCACAAATTGTAAATATCTTCTCATCGTATTTCTTTTCGAAACTAAAAGAAAAATTTGGAATGAACTTTCTTAACACCCTTTATGAGTATTATTAGATTTACACTTGCTGAAACAGCCCAGTTTCTCTCAGTTACAAGAATTATAAGGAGCTGTTCAAATAAAGACTTTATTTTACATATGATACCATTTTTCATTTCTGAACAATTTTGTTCTACGTACGTGTCTGTATTCCGTACTCTGTATATGTTGCTTTACTTGTATTTGCTTTATTTACATTTCTTTAATTTGTAAGTTGGGACAAGTGCCAGGGATTGACATTAACGGTTGTCCGATTGCCCGGGACAAGTAAATCATCAGTTCGGGCAAGTGAAATCATCGATGTACCTGTCCGATCGGGCAAGTGGATATTTCTGATAGAAACGTTTTTTTTAATCTTACATTAGTTTATAAACAAAACAATGAATTGAACAGTTGATTTCCGCCAAAAACGTGACATTATTTTTGCATTCGGAATCCCTCGGTAACGTTTCTGGATCATACCTTTATTTAGAAATCGGGTTCGTTATTCTGTTTTCTTTCGTTCACTCTCTGCCTGACAACTTATTATGAACTTACGATACATTCTTACGAAATATATATAATAGAATAGTTTATTTAATCACTTACAGAATATATAGAACACCAGTTGTTCTCGGTAATGATGTATCTTGATTCAAAACATGATAAAAGAAAAGGAAATATCGTTAGTGCATTGCTGTACGTGTGTTTACAGGATAGTAAATTACAGGAAAGTTGTTTGCAGTTAAGTTTAAAATAGAAATTAGTTTGTTAACTCTGTAATATTTACAGTATCAAATTAAGATACAGTAACTGATATTTTCTTCTTTAAAATTTTTGGGCAACCAAGTTTTGCGTTCGGGCAAGTCAAAATTGTAGTTCACTTGCCCGAAGGACAAGTGAATATAAAACTTAATGTCAATCCCTGAGTGCATGCATACTGGCCATGCAATCTATTTAATTTTATTTTTTTTTCCATTTCTGAATTACTGTAGGCAGAAGAATAAATTGATGGTTTGCATATTTCCCCTCATTGTATCATTTTTGACATCCAGATATATTTTACCAATTCCAACGAAGTGTCTATGCATTTTTTTCATGCTTGCCCATTGATATGCGAAATCGTCCAAAACATTTGTAATATTAGTTACATTTTGACGCCAGTTGAAAGATCGGGGTTTCATATTAACATATAGTATAACAATATGATATAAGTATTATATGGAGATAATGATCATTCTGTGTATATTTCTATTTGTTGCATGAACATTTTTATTAGGTGATCGATGTAAAAGTAAACATATTTGCGCTAAATATTTTGATAAAACTAAGAAAAAGCAGATTTTTGAATACCTTGATCCGCCGATAGTCTTGTTCGACCTTGCTAATTATGGACACGCCCCCATCATAAATAAGGATTTGACTTACTTTTTACTCTCGGTACTTTCGTTTTTGTCTCCTGATTCCACGGAATATTTCTCCATGTGATCTGCAGACGACAACAAGGGTTGCTTCTCTTCTTTTTCTGACATCTCAGCAGTACAGATTTTCTCGTTTCTTCATCAATTTTGTCAAAATAACTATAGAAATTCCTTAATAAACACTTCGTAGGTTAACCGTATAAAGACATGCTGATTAAAAACAAGTAAATGATATCATTGTAAATAAAGTAGTAGAAAATGAAATGATGTCATCGCTTAAGGCAATTGCACAACGGTTCACCTATGAACTGATTACATTTGAGTCTGGTCAATAACCAGTACTCTCACTCAGTACTTGATAAAGATAACTGCATAATTTTAAAGTGCATGTCGATTCCCTAGATCTATAAATATAGCTATGACCGAAGCAAGTTCAAGTTAGTCATACCGGTGCTGCAGTGCTATTCACTCAAAGGTCTGTTTGAATCATGAAAGGAGTCCATACATCTTGTTGATAAAAAGTGGGAAAATAAATACACTCAACATTTCAATATTCTAAATAAACTTTAATACTCCACATATATTTTTACGTTGAAGGGTTGCAATGTTTAGAGTAATCATATAGGTGCTTGTTTGTGTAATCCACATTTTATGTGTTTAATCAAATACATGCAATCATAAGATTATGGAGAAAAAAATGATTTAATGGGTATTTAGAGGAACATGTTCACCGAGTGATAATTAATTGATAAAAGCTTTATCTGAATTCGAATTGAAGTTCACTATATTTTCTTCACTTGTAAAAGTTTATCAAACATTTTGCAATATAAGAATAAAAGAAGAGGTCTGTTTATAAAGTAAAAATCAAGTGCCTAACGTAGCTCGAACATTTTGATAGAATAACTAGACTACATAGATGTTGATGAGGATCTCAAGTATTTGTTTCAAATCAACAACAAAAGAACAAGTTGACGAACCATCACAGATAAAGTTTATTGAGATAACGACCGTACTCAAGTTTAGAAAGCCATCAAACAATACAAATCGTGGAGCAGTTCATGCACAAACTGAGGTGGGATCGGATGCCATAGAGGAGTAAGCATCTCATCCCGCCCTGTTCTTGTCATGGTCGGTAATAACCTAAAAATCCGTCGAAAAATAGGTTATATTTTCTAAGACTGCTCAGCAAGATTACCATTAACGCCTAATAAAATATTCTAATAGAATTCTCGAAAAGATTTACTGTATCAGCACACGAACACAAAAACACTAGGAACAGTCTTTCCCTATGGTTGTAATGACAAAGTCGATAGTGTTGAAAATATTCCAGTCCACAGTATAACAATGTAAATGTATATTTGGGAGATTGTTAAAAAAGCAAATGACTATAATGTCAAAAAGCTCGAAATTCAATTTTTGTGGGTAGTGTTAAATTCATTTGTTTTGATGTTAATAATTTGATTTCAAATTGGTAGAATGTTGTGAATTCTAAGGCAAACAAGACAGCTATCAAAGATGTATAACTGTATAGTACATTCCTAACCAGTCCTGCGCAAATTGTCGTTACATGTATTTCTTAGGATATAAAGATTTACCAGAAGAAGGATATGGAAAAAAAGAACAGTATTCAGTTTCAAAGTCCACAAAACAATACAAAACAGGAGCAGAACAAACACGGACCTCCGAAACATCAGAGATGGAATCAGGTACCATGGAGGAGTGAGCATCCCCTGCTGACCGGTCACACCCGCCGTCTGCTCCTTGTCATGATCAGGAAATAACGGAATAATCCGTCGTCAATTCAGTGTATAAATAATGGACTAACAATTAATATGAAAACGTCAGTCAGCATTTGACTCAAAGATAAATTGTATTTGCTGACAAGGTCATTGTATCGACCACAGAACTTACGAAATGATGACTTTAAACGAGACAGTTGATATTCTTGTTTCATCAACTTGCTTGTCAATAATTTATCTCGTTTTAGAAATTGTTCATACGTAGAGCATGCTATTGCATATCGAATCAACTGAGATATATGCACTCCGTATGAAGGTGATGAAGGAATGTTCCTGCATAAGTAAGGGACGTTGACGATAGAAAAGTTTAAGTCATCACGTTTATCATATAGTTTGGATGTTAGGTTACTATTAACGTCTTTTTCAAGTAAAATATCCAAGTATGAAACAGATGTGTCAGACTCTGTCGTGTCTTTAATCTCAAGCTCTTCTGGATATATCATATCGACGTAGGAATGAAAATTACCATTGTTAATTGACAATACGTCATCGATATATCTGAAACTTAGACATTGAATGCAAGAATTAGCTTGTGATATCATGGATATGTTGAATAAATAATTACTCGTAAAATGATGTTTTCTTATAAATTTATAGGTTCCCTATCAACCTTTAATGATTTTATTTTTAAAATGACTTAAAAAATAAGATAATATTTTTATTTACATATGAGACAGCAACAATTAACTTAAAATGTCATAAAATATATTTTAAAAAATAAAAATTTCTAAGAATTCTTGTTGAGGTTATTTGAGTTAAATTTTGTGCATTTGGACCTAAACAAAACATTCAGTTTAAAAGATTATATTAATTTTGAGCAGAATTTCTTCAAAATTTTATGCCAAAAAACAGCATCAGAGTCAGGTACAGAGTCAGCATTAAACTCAATGATTTTGCAAATGACCAATGATAAGATAAGTAAATTAACGAGTTCCATTTTTATTGAAAAAAAAAAAACAGCTGTCATTGATATCGAAAAGCCTGCACTTGTCGTGTGGAATGGTTATGTATAAAATATGTTCTTCGCCCTATAACTATAGTCCTGCTGAACACGTTATCACAGGTGACGTAATTATAGTTAATAAGGAGGACCTTAGATCACTTATTTTTAAAAGGTCCTTATTATAGGGAACATTGATCCTTCAACGAAGGATATGGAGATAACGAACAGTATTCAATATCAAAGTACATCAAACAATACAAAATAGAAACAGAGCAACACGGAACTCCAAAACACCAGAGGTGGGATCAGGTGCCATGGAGGAGTGAGCATACCCGCCATGAGCTCCTTATCATTATCAGGAAATAACGGAATAATCAATCGTGAATTCAGTATATAATTAATGGACTAACAATTAATATGAAAAACGTCAGTCAGCATTTGACTCAATGATAAACTGTATTTATTGACAAGGTCATTGTATCGACTATAGAACTTACGAAATGATGACTTTAAACGAGACTGTCGATATTCTTGTTTCATCAACTTGTGTGACAATTTGTGAATTGTAATTTAACTAATTTTAGAAATTCTTCTTACGTAGAGCATGCCTTTGCGTATCGAATCAACTGAGCAGTTGATGAAGGTATATTGCTGCATAAATAAGGGAAGTTGGTGATAGAAAAGCTAAAGTCATAATGTTTATCATAGAGCCTGGTTTTTAGATAACCATTTACGTCTTTTTCAAGTAAAATATCCAAGTATGAAAAAGATGTGTCAGAATCTGTGGTATCTTTTATCTCAAAATCTCCAGGATCGTATCGACATAGGACATAGGAATGGAAATTACCATTGTTAATTTACAATACGTCGTCGATATCTCTAAATATTGACTTGAAGGCCACAATAAGTGTTTTCTTCATTAGTTAATCATTGCGTTTAATATCTAAGTTCTGGCAATTTTTTCAATTCAAAGAAATACACCTTTACATGTACTGATAACTATCGCAGGACTGGGTAAGAATGAACTTCACAGTTATACACCTTTGTAGGATTCTTATTTACCTAGTAAAGACATCACCTGCTAATCCTGTATGATTTAATGATAAAATGATTTCAACAAATATTGACTTTCTAAATCTGATCTTTTATTCTTGACAAAGCTGAGTCAGAATTAAACACTAACAGAATCTGGATGCGTCATGCTAATTTGTTCTCAAAGTTTAAATTCTTCTCTTTGAATTCCTGCAAAATAAAAAATTAATTCTACAAAATGGTAAAATATTTTAGTTAATTAATTGCCTGACCAAAACAAGGTCAATGAAACATGGAAAATATGGGACAGTGAACAATATTCAACGATCATTCAAAATATACAACCAAGTAGCATCGCAAACAAGAACCACTAAAACATCAGAGGTGGATCAAGTGCCAAGGAGAAGTAAGCATTCCTTTCCAACCGATGTTGCAAAATATTTGGTCCGCCTCGTTTAAACGTATGGGGAACCTAAAGCGATAACAGATCAAGACCGCCTTTTCTATGAATAGGTTTGATTCCTTTAAAAAATATCAGCCTAGTGCAAAATGTTTTGACATAAACACCTAAACTTTAGATAGTTGATCTTCTACGCAAACTTTCTGATGTACACACAAGTACTCTGAAGTTGACATCAAAAGGATGCTTGAGTTTCTGATTGACAACATCTATTTTATTTTTGGAGAAAAGGTCTTCCAACAATCTATTGAATTCCAAATTTCATTTGGGCCCCAAATGCATCCCCCTTATAAGCAGACCTATTTTTGTATTCATATGAAGCAGAATTTGATCAAAATCTGATAGATGAAAAAAGGAAACACTTTTTGTAGCCGTCAACTCGACATTAAGATATATCGACAACGTATTTTCAATAAACAATGGTAATTTCTATTCTTTGTATCGACACGATATATCCCGGTAAGCTTTTAAAAAGATGCCACAGATTCTGACACAAATGTTTTCTATTTTGATATTTTGCTTGGAAATAGACTTCAATGGTAATCTAACAACCAAGCTCTCTGATAAACGTGATGACTTTAACTTTTCAATGACTAGTATCAACTTTGCTTACTAACGCAGCAACATACTTTCATCGCCTGCATACGGAGTTTATATATCTCAGTTGATTCAATAAGCAAGGGTATTGCTTCACTGTGGGCATCACCGGTCGGCTGGGGATGCCCACTCCTCCACGGCACCTGATCCAACATGCGATGTTTTGGAGATATGTGTTTGTTCTGCTATTATTTTTTATTGTTTTTGTATGGAATTATGATTTTGAAAACTGTTCGTTATCTCCATATGTTTCATTGTACGATATACAAATATTTTGTGCAGTCTTTTATTTCTAGTTCACCGAGATTTTTCGAATAGACATATAAATAGTAGTAACTATTGTTAATAGATAATACTTCGTTGATAAATCTTAATGTGAAGCCTAAGCAAGGTTTTTGTGGCATGTAAAAATCTTTTAATCTTAAAAAAATATTAGATCTACTAATAATGGGATGTTCTTGGTTTTCATTGGAAATTCTTGGTTTTCATTGGAAATTCAACAGAAATTTGGCAGATCACTACAAAGATATTGACAGTCAGATCTGTGTTTGCTCTGCTCCTATTTCTTATTGTTTCATGGATTTCTGATTTTGAATACTGTTTGTATCTCCATATGCATATATTTCATTCTTTCTTCTTTCAAGTTTTAGTTTTAAAAAAGTTCATTTATGATTTTGAAAACTAATTATTGGTCACTAGTCCGAATTTCTTACAGCGAAATAATCTCAGGCATTAGAACATACATGTATAAGTTATGAACGTTGGTAATCTGGACTGTACCTGCAACCTTTCAGTTGATCAGTTATTTACACGATCCTTGTTATCACTTGTTTATACCTGTGTAACCTTTGATAATTACTCAGTTGATCTCTAAGCGCGCTGACCCTTCATTAAAGCAAATTAATCAACATGGGACATTTGTACTTCTCTCTGATTTTATTCTTCCTGACTGGGGGTATGTGAATCTAACTGTTTTGTTGTAAATTGTTTTTATAATGCTGATTACCTTGTTGCTTTTGATTTAAATATTGTTTACTATAATATTTTGTTTGACATGTGACTTTAGATATATCTATCTGAAAAGATAGGAGCAGAAAAATTAAGTTTTCTCAGTCATATTTACTTTTCAAGAGAATACAAAGTTAGTAGAAAACATGTACTTGCACGATAGATAAACATGAAATTCCAAATAAATATCTAAACAGAAATTTTCGAAGCAAAATCATTTTTTATCAAAATATGCTGTTACTTTTTTTATTCTTTCTTCATTTGTCATAGAAAAATGAATCTCGAGTATCGTTCTGAACAACTAAATAAACCTTTAGTCTGGCATCAAAAAGAAATTCTCATCTAGGAAAAGACCTCTTTCTAGGAGTTTGATTTTGATTCAATCAAGATTTTTCTGTTATAAATATTTGTATATTGTGTTAAATGATTTAAATTTCATCCCTTTGGAATCTGTTCAAGATCCTGGTTATTTGTCAATATGGGACGGTAACTTTGAATTGGGTGTCTATGATATGACCTCATAAGGTTGAGGAAATGCTCTCAAACTTTACTTTTACCGTATGGCAGTCGATTTGAATACCATTAGCTTCGAAAAGTATTTGGCTGACTGATTTAAAACTAAGACATTATGTAGTACTACTGTTAATATGACTTAAAGATTTCTTGGTATCTAATGACCATGACCTGGACATTTTGATATTTATCAATCAACCCATCCCTGTGATACTTTACGAAGAGTTGCAAAGTGACAAGTTAATTGATATTCTGAATGCTTGGAAATTTATTACAAGAAATTATGTACCCTGCAGTGACCGTACTTACTTTAAGAGGCATACATCCATGTCATCTGTTACAAATCATTTTATAATAAGTCATTGATCTTGCTTCTGTCGTATTTTTTATCTTTTGGCATAAACCATACACAATTTTATCTATTTTATGACAAACAATTAACCATGCTAATGGGTTCTTCTTTTTAGGTCTTTGTATGGACGCTTCAGACTGCCCTCGTCATTTAAGTAAAAGCGACCTCTATGTTTACGGTGACTATTGCTTAAAAGTTCACTATGGTGACTATGACTGGGAAACTGCCAGAAAACTGTGCCTCAATGAGGGAGCTGATCTTGTACAACCAAGAACATCCGGTATACAGGAATATATCCGGGTCAGCTTACTGCCCCAGAAACAGAGATCCGAGGAAGACGGATTCTGGATTGGTGCGACGGATTTAAATTCTGAATCCCATTGGAGATGGGTGTCAGGTAACAACAAAAAATTCTCTAGTTGTCATTCTTCTCTTTTGATAATGTGGTTAACCAGAATCTGGATTCTCTTCAGGTGACCCCCGAATGCCGTACAGTAACTGGGAGTCAGGGCAAGGACCCTCTCAGTCTGGATTTCTGTTTGCCGCTGGAGATCTGGAGGACTGTGCATTAATGAAAATCCAGGACGGATTCCGTTGGCATGACTACCCATGTTCTAATTTCTTTTATCATTACTCATTTATATGCCAACACAGTAAGTAACTTCAACAATCATAGGGATTTAGTCATGATTAAATATAATTCTTAAATTTCTTAATTTGGCATGACTTGAATCATTTCATTAAAGAAAAGATCCCACGCTCAACACAGGCTGCGCATTTCAATCACACTCACCCAAAGACTTCCAAGTATGTACCACCAACCACGACGAAATACGTCCCACCTACAACGACAAAATACGTTCCACCTACCACAACAAAATACGTTCCTCCAACAACGACGAAATACGTTCCACCTACCACAACCAAATACGTTCCCCCAACTACAACAAAATACGTTCCTCCAACAACGACGAGATACGTTCCACCTACCACAACCAAATACGTTCCCCCGACCACAACCAAATACGTTCCCCCGACCACAACCAAATACGTTCCCCCGACTACAACAAAATTTGAGCCAGAAACTTTTACGACGACGAGGTTTGTTCCTTGGACGGAGAAAACAACAATGCTTAGTGAGAAGACAAGATCATCAACAGCTCAGATGATGACAGACACACCATTACCTTCCACAACAATGAACAAAAATACCCCTCTCCCATCCACTACGCCGGAAGAGCCATCAAAGTCGCCCTCCGCCCCTATTGGTCCTGGTGGTGATCCTTTCAGTGGGGGATTTGCATCTAGTGAGTTGAATTAAAATGAAATAGGTTTTTAATTAATCACGTTTGATATCTACAACATAAATGCAATTACTTGAAAATAAATTTTGTATTTGTATTTCAGCCAGAAAACCACCCCCTTCTACCACAGAGGAGAAATCAGGAGTACTCATCATTGGATAAGATTTAGTGTTAATTGAGTTAACAATCTGAACCAAAATGCCTGAAAGATATTGTACCTTGTAGAGATTAATAAAACAGTACTGATATTATATTATGACTTGTTTAAAGAAGAATTTCTATCACTGAGGAGAAACGAGACGTTCTCATCATTGGACATTTTCTGAGAGGTCGGCAGTGGATGCTCTCTCCTCCATGGCACCTGATACCAACTCTGATGCTTAGATGTTCGTGTATACTCTGCTCCAAACTTTGTATTGATTCATGGACTTTTGAGCTTGAATACTGTTTGTTATCTCCATGTATTTCGTTTGTATGATTATAAAACATGAAGATTACGAATTGAGATCAAATACGGTAGACAAAACGCAATAATTTTGTAATTGAGATCGATATCTTCAAAACTTTACTTTGAAAAAAAATAATGGAACTTTTATTTTTCATATTCAAACCTTGAAGCTTTCATTTACTGCAATGGACAAAAGTTCAATGAAGTACTTTTGTAAGGGTACTATTTTACTACATATGTTCTTTTTCATGAAACTATGGTTATAACGAAAAGTATTCAATATCAAAAATCCATAAACCATACAACGTAGAAGCAGAGCAAACAATGACCTCCAAAACATCGGAGGTGGGATATAAGGGACACCTTTTCTTTTTGTGCTAAAGATCTATAGTAGATGGGTCTTTGGTTCCTTTGTTACGCTTTCAAACCACCATGTACAATCAAACGATTGCAGGAATTGAGTGCAGTTTTCAGTGGGAATGACTTTTACTGATAAACAATGAACTATATTTCGTAATACTAAGATACTATTAAGTAGAGGAACATTATTGTAATCATTCCTCACGAACATGGATCAATATCTTTGCTTTTTCTTCATTTCACTGATCAAGATTGGTAAGTACATGTCGTTGATATTAAAGTGAAAAACTACTAGTAGATCTTTATGTAATTCCATCTTGAATTTAATATTTCTTAAAAATATATATCAGCAAATAAAATGAGTCATCTTGGTTCTTAACATTACATTCACAAAATTCCTGGGAAAAAAAGAACAGAACATTTTTTTCAGAATTTTAACAAGGGCAAGGTTGTCGTTAACCATTTATACGTCTTCGGTTCAAATGTAAGTGCCGTGGCTGGCTATAGAGCATGGACTTCCGGGAGTAATATTCACAATTTTGATAATTAAGGTCTTCCGTTTTCAACGGAAGACCTTCTACTGATTCTGAAGATTAAGATTATTCTTATTATTCTTTTTTTTGTTTTCTTCCTAGACGCCAACTTTGAGGCCTCATATCTCACTCAATTCTCAATGGATTTTGCTCAAATTTTCAAACATTATAGACGGTTATAAACTCTATCAGAATGCTGTCGATAATTTCAAAAAGTCACTTCCGGTTTTGAGTTATTTCCCTTTAAAAGAAAAATTATAGGCTTTCATTTCCAGACAAAAGCTCAGAGACCAGGCATTATCCTGTTATTAGCATCGCGATGCGAATAATTTTTGACGTTGTTGACGTTGTTGACGTAAATAAAATTATAATTTTGCGAGCTTAGAATTAAAAATTTAGTCTTTAAACAACAATATTTATGGATTTTATGCTTATTCCGTTAATTCCCACTCTCTGTCATCGGCTTATACATAAGTCATGTCTGACAGAGGAACGAAAGACAATTCTGCATGGGAAATTGGTTACTTCCGTGATATTTTAGAAATAACCTTATTCTCAAGTAGTACGGTATAAAAAATAATGCATTTTTGATAATTCGGAATAAATGTCTTCATAAACAAAACTATAAATTATATAACTAAAAAATTCAATATATATGTACTTTATTTTGTTATAAATGAGTTGAGATAAATATATAACGGAATAAATGTCTTCATAAACAAAACTATCAAAATTTAATATATAATCTTTATTCCGTTATATAAAAAAGTTGAGATAAATGTATTAACGGAATAAATGTCTTCATAAACAAAACTATACTGCAAAATTCAATATATGCACTTTATTCCGTTAAAAATAAGTTGACATAAATATATTACGGAATAAATGTCTTCATAAACAAGCTATCAAATATCAATATATGCACTTTATTCCGTTATAAATAAGTTGAGATAAACATTTAACGGAATAAATGTCTTCATAAACAAAACTATCAAAATTCATTATATGTACTTTATTCCGTTATGTAGAAATAAGTTGAGATAATTGATAACGGAATAAATTCCAAGGTCTTCAAAAACAAAACTTTCAAAATTCAATATACCCCGGACGGTATGCACTTTATTCCGTTTAATGTCTTCATATACGGAATAAATGCTATCTATTGCGATTACATGTAATGCACAATACATTTTAGTACTCTCATTTATTCTTTTTCTGATCATGCAATTTCATTCATAAAGTAACATATTTAAAATTTCCATATCGAATATTTTATCTCTGCACGGATTTCAAAGTACAATGTATTCCAGAACAGGTTAGGAAGTAAAAGTCCTTTGTTTGTACGTTGCGTGACAGTCTGAGTGTAAAGAAATCCCGCACCGTTCAGTAGAGGTAGAACATTGAAGAATCGCTCATCACGATCGTCTACTACACTTTTAAGAAAACTGAATGCATTGTGAAACCAAAAAAATATGTTGTAAGCGTGACAGTCTGAGTGTAAAAAAATCCCGCACGCTTCAGTAGAGGTAGAACATTGAAGAATCGCTCATCACGATCGTCTACTACACTTTTAAGAACACTGAATGCATTGTGAAACCAAGAAAATATGTTGTAATCTTCTCTCTTTGTGAGGCTTATAATCTTGATATTTGGAAACGCCGTCTCTCTGTATATACTCCTGTTATTAGCATCGCGATGCGAATTAGTTTTCGGGTATTAAAATGTTCTTCGTCTCTCTATATATACTCCTGTTATTGGCATCGCGATGCTAATTAGTTTGGAGGTATTTTATCCATTAAAACGAGTCATTTTAAGAATGATCCCCCCAAAAAAGCCAAGCCCCATTTTTTTATGATAGTATACTCCAAAGAAACCCTTTTCCCGGGAATACTTCCCTTTGTGGAGCTTATAATCTTGATATTTGGAAACGCCGTCTCTCTATATATACTCCTGTTATTAGCATCGCGATGCGAATTAGTTTTGCGGTATTTAAAATGTCACCCGTCTCTCTATATATACTCCTGTTATTGGCATCGCGATGCTAATTAGTTTGGAGGTATTTTGTTCATTAAAACGTGTCATTTTAAGAGTGATCCCCCCAAAAAAGCCAAGCCCCATTTTTTTCTGATGGTATCCCCCAAAGAAACCCTTTTCCCGGGAATACTTCCCTTTGTGGAGCTTATAATCTTGATATTTGGAAACATCGTCTCTCTATATATACTCCTGTAATTAGCATCGCGGTGCGAATTAGTTTTCGGGTATTTAAATGTCCCTCGTCTCTCTATATATACTCCTGTTATTGGCATCGCGATGCTAATTAGTTTGGAGGTATTTTGTCCATTAAAACGTGTCATTTTAAGAGTGATCCCCCCAAAAAAGCCAAGCCCCATTTTTTCTGATGGTATCCCCCAAAGAAACCCTTTTCCCGGGATTACTTCCCTCCGTGGAGCTTATAATCTTGATATTTGGAAACGTCGTCTCTCTATATATACTCCTGTTATTAGCATCGCGGTGCGAATTAGTTTCCGGGTATTTAAATGTCCCTCGTCTCTCTATATATACTCCTGTTATTGGCATCGCGATGCTAATTAGTTTGGAGGTATTTTATCCATTAAAACGTGTCATTTTAAGAGTGATCCCCCCAAAAAAGCCAAGCCCCATTTTTTCTGATGGTATCCCCCAAAGAAACCCTTTTCCCGGGAATACTTCCCTCCGTGGAGCTTATAATCTTGATATTTGGAAACGTCGTCTCTCTATATATACTCCTGTTATTAGCATCGCGGTGCGAATTAGTTTTCAGGTATTTAAATGTCCCTCGTCTCTCTATATATACTCCTGTTATTGGCATCGCGATGCTAATTAGTTTGAAGGTATTTTGTCCATTGAAACGTGTCATTTTAAGAGTGATCCCCCCCAAAAAGCCAAGCCCCATTTTTTCTGATGGTATCCCCCAAAGAAACCCTTTTCCCGGGAATACTTCCCTCTGTGGAGCTTATAATCTTGATATTTGGAAACGTAGTCTCTCTATATATACTCCTGTTATTAGCATCGCGGTGCGAATTAGTTTTCAGGTATTTAAATGTCCATCGTCTCTCTATATATACTCCTGTTATTGGCATCGCGATGCTAATTAGTTTGGAGGTATTTTGTCCATTAAAACGTGTCATTTTAAGAGTGATCCCCCCAAAAAAGCCAAGCCCCATTTTTTCTGATGGTATCCCCCAAAGAAACCCTTTTCCCGGGAATACTTCCCTCTGTGGAGCTTATAATCTTGATATTTGGAAACGTCGTCTCTCTATATATACTCCTGTTATTAGCATCGCGGTGCGAATTAGTTTTCAGGTATGTAAATGTCCCTCGTCTCTCTATATATACTCCTGTTATTGGCATCGCGATGCTAATTAGTTTGAAGGTATTTTGTCCATTAAAACGTGTCATTTTAAGAGTGATCCCCCCAAAAAAGCCAAGCCCCATTTTTTCTGATGGTATCCCCCAAAGAAACCCTTTTCCCGGGATTACTTCCCTCTGTGGAGCTTAAAATCTTGATATTTGGAAACGTCGTCTCTCTATATATACTCCTGTTATTAGCATCGCGGTGCGAATTAGTTTTCAGGTATTTAAATTATTTTTTTCCTCTAAATTTTACTTCAAACAATTTAAAATCATTAAATGTTGAAATATTAAGTCATTTAACGCTTCTGACGTTACGTAAAATAACGTCAAAAATTATTAGCATCGCGATGCTAATAACAGGATAATGCCAGAGACCACTTGAGCTGGAGCAGAAATTTTACTGGTTTTAGATAACAGAAGGATTGAAGTTGTGCACATCAGTTTTTGTTTTTCGATTTCTCTATTCAAAATGGCGCTATACAGGGGTCAAAAAATAGAACGCCTAAAAGAGAGAAAATTTACACGTTTTCCTTTTTATCTTGAAAACTAAAAATATTTTGTTAAGACATGTTGAACAAAAGTTGTGCATAATTGCAAGGGCTTTCATATCATACTATTCAAAAGGGGCCGGCCCCTATGATTAGGGATTTAGGGAGCTTGAAAGTTTTTGCTTTATAACTCAAAAACGGTAAATATTTCGATCTGGATTATACGAACAAAATTGTTTTTGACACCTTTTTAATCTGATGAAAATGTTTTGTGTTCGGTTATACCGGGGGTATTGCGTAATACGTAGTTGAAAGCAGGCCACGTAAACAGGTAGCGTTTTTCATTCGGAAAGGAAATCAGACCTCTTCATGTGTATAATTTACACAAACTTCCTATCAGTAATAAACCCTATGGTATTTAATGTTAATTTTCTTCTAAATAGAGCTTTATACGTGCTTTACGGTTCACTATTAAATTATTTATAACGATTAGTCTTTCTTTTATTTGTTATTAATTAGTTTTATAGTGAACACGTCTTCATAAACGGAACATATTAAATCTATCTTTCTACATTGATTATTATAACAATTATAAGTTATTTTATTTTTATGCATCGAATAATTCACGATCATTAGTTGTATACATTTGGCGATCTCCAAGATCGCCTAGATGTTTGTAACAGTTATGTAATCCAACACCCGAATCCCACGCTGTCGATCGAGGTCACTAGTGTACCAGCCACCTGTCGTAAACAATGCAAGTGTCTGTGATCGTGTTTAAAATCCATTGTGTACAAAGACCTATCAATTTGTAGAAAATCATGTTTTTAATTTATCGAATCATTTGGTTGTATAATGATTACAATGTATATAAACGTCCATCTGGTCAGTCATTGTTGCTTGACGACGTCTTGTTTTCTTCTCTCACATTGGTAGCGCGTATGAACAGAGATATGAACACAAGCTTGTAAACAAAATAAACGGCAATTCACAAAAAAGGAAAACCAGAAGAAAAAAGTGTCTGTGTAGATGAAAAACACAACTCATTAATTTGTTTTTGAACGACCCCATACGTTTTTTTCTTTCTCCCACACTATGCATTTCGACTATACGGGAAAAAGATCACTAGAACCTTTGGTTATATTAAAAGAAAGGTGTTGGACCTTCAAACGGCACTATATCCGAACAGCTATTATACAGCCTATCAAATATATCACGGCGTCAATAAAAGAATTATTTAGATATTTCAAAAAATACTAATTTCATTCTAAGAAAAGCCACGCAGCTGTATACAGACATTCCAAAATAATGTTTCATGGACCGACAGGTTGTTAAATTCCTCTCATCACTATAAGTACCCCATCCCTTAAAATGAATACAATGTCTTCCTTCTAAGCAGAGAATGTCAGTCGGTTGATTTGTTTTTGTACATGCATATATACATGTAGTTTAGGGGTTGAATTCCGAGACTGAAAGTTACGACCTATTTTTATGTAAACCAATAATCATACATGACATGTTATGCCCTGCCATGAATATGGCCAAGGCATTTGGTGTTTGTCGGACGTCTTCCATCCTTCCTACTTTCTGTCCTTCCGTCTCTCCTTCTGTCACACTTTGCCTTTAGCTCAGTTCAAAGCTCAGTTTCAAACAAACTATCCAAGATATTTTTATCAATCTTTATATACTGATAGAAATTAATTAGAGTTATGCAATTGCATTAACATTTTTTTTTAAACTTGACATTATATACATGTACATGTATATACCTCACTTTTCTTAAATTAGTGTTTAGCTCAGTTTTAAACATACCATTCAAAATGGTGTTATCAAACTTCACATTTTGATGCATACTGATGAGAGCTATTTAATGGCATCACCATTTTTGAACTTGGCCTTTCTTTTGACCTTGACCTAACTCTTTTTATCTCAATTTCAGCTCTAGAGTTAGTTATTGCTTAGCACAAGGTCATTTAGAAAGATCAAGGTCACACGTACTAGTATTCCTTTACAGTCTTTTTCCTAGCGAAACATTGTAAGTTGCTTCTCTTACTCTTTTTACTTGTACATGCATATCTTTAGTATTTGGCTTTTGACCTCGACTCAAGGTTACGTCTTCTAGTCCGTAGCTCCAACGGAAGACCTATTCGTTGCTTTGCAACGAGCTAGGCTCTAGTTGTTTTTTAAAATGTCTTATCAGTAATTTTTTTTTCCCGATAATGGTAGATTTTTGTCTTTAGTCTGGTATTCCTTTTCAATAACAAGCAGCAGTCAAAGATCCCAGTTTAGGATAGGAAGAGACAAATTATTGTCAAGTGATTATTGAATAAAAATTTTCTTGAAGTTCATAGTTTGCCCGCTGACAACTGTCCGTCACATCTGGGTAAAAGCGACCTGTATACATACGGAGATTTCTGTCTGAAGGTGCATTATGGGAACTACGACTGGGATGACGCAAGACACAAATGTCGTCAAGAGGGCGGAGACTTAGTTCAGATCCGGGATTCTGGGATGCAGCATTTTCTCCAAAGAGTTTTATCAGGTCAAAGGTCAGAGGAGGACGGGTTCTGGATTGGGGCCAGCGACAGGGACTCAGAATCACATTGGAAATGGGTCTCAGGTGAGCTATAGATACTCAAGGGTGTAATATAGGGCCACATACTTATCATTACTGGCTTTTGAATCAAACTAAATAAAATTTGTCCCAATAATCCATGTATTATCTTCACTTGAGTTTTACTGAAAGGTATAGCAACAAGGACATAAAATTTTATTTTAATTTCATTTTGAAACATAATTTGCATTTAGCAGTGCCACAAGTGCCAAACGCAGTTTTAGCGATTACATATTTCCTCATTTGTATAAAATATTTGGCAGGTGATCCTAGAATGAGTTACAGTAATTGGGAGCCTGGACAGGGGCCATCTCAAAGTGGCTTTTTCCTTGCCAGTGGAACTATCGAAGACTGTGCTCTAATGAGAGTAGACAGTGGATTTAGATGGCATGATTATGACTGTAGCAGTATATTCTACCATTATTCATTCATCTGTCAATACAGTAAGGAAAGTTTTTTTAAATGTCCCATTTTTGAGAAAAAAAAATTACTATTTTTTCCACTGTTAATGCTTTTTCATCAAAGTAAAATTAACTATTCTTTTTTATACTTCATATGGCCCTAAATTTCAATGAAAATAATGTCCATTCTCTAGGCAAACTGAATCATACTTCACCAGGAAACCATCACACCGATAGAACAACAATTAAACCACAAGGATCTACCACAGAATTTATAAACCCAACTCCTCCCGACACCACTCCCTTCAAACCCGACACCACAATATACTCGACACCACCGAAGACTGATGCTTCGATAGACACCACCCCACCCCCAACAGACGCTCTAGTGCCCACAACACCCCCAGAAACAGACGCTCCTCTCCCTACCTCGGACATGTTGACGCAAGCCCCGTTCCCTTCCACCTTGTCGCCGAAGACAACGCCTCCACCTAGTGAGTAGACTTGTCAGAGCATTAAGTTTTGATCGAACAGTTTCGTGTGTCTCACGTCCCAGCTGCTATAATTAACAACTAAATGTGTAGATAACCTTTTTCTTCCGAACTAGAAGTAATCTATACAAAGAATTAATCACTTTCACTCGTAAACTTCTGAATAACATTTATTTCTATTTTTAGCAACCACAGTTTTAACAACTACCACGGACAAAGGGGGAGTGGTTATCATTGGCTGAACATCCAGTGATGTGTTCGAGAAGATTTTATGAGGAAATAATGTTTGAAATATACTGAAAATAAATTCTTATTAGAGACACGGCAAAATTCACATTGCTTGATCGGATGAAATAAATTGCACATCGAAGTTTTTTTTAATGGAAGAAGAGAAGGATATGTATAAGTATTTCCCTACACTAATCCTTCTTTATCTGAATACTTTTTATATAAGTAGATTTCATTGTACGGAAGTGTTTCAAGACAATTAATTATGATAATCTTGCATATCACATCAACTTGATGTACTTGATGAAGTGTTTCTGATTTTTTTCTCTCTGTGAGAGAGTAACTAACAAGGACAGACTTAACAGAAACATTGTTGGCTAAAACACTCGGTAAGGTATCCGACAACTTTGAGAACCCTCTCAACACTGCACACTCGAGTCTTGAATCTATGGTATCGGTCATCACTACACTACAGTATTTTTCTGCAGCTATAGAGTGGTCTGCCTTTAAATCTAAATTCCTATAACGCATATCACCCAATTTGTAATCAGTTCTAGTATTCTTATCATTTTAAGAGACCAAGATAAATTAATTGAACAAATCATTAACATTTCTTTAACCTTTAATCATATAATTTTTTTCAATGTCCAAAAAACATTTTTTACTGGTGTAGAGAGAATTCTTATTTAAGCTTCAGTGAAATTGAATGCATATCATTGAACATGCCCTGATTTATGACGATGTCTTGTTCCTAAAGAGCTAGCATCCCCTTTGGCTTTTTATCAATAATTTTTTTTATACAAGTTCTATATTTCATGGAAATAGCGAATTAAACAATACAAAGGGACGTGAGATAACGAATTAAACAATACAAAGGGATGTGTGTTTAGTCATGATCGGAAAATAACGAAAAACTCCGTCGATGTGTAAATAATGTTCTTAGTAGTATAAAGCGCCTGGTTGGGTGGGTCAACTGAGTGCACTTTTGGGGTTGGGGGGATAGGTGGGTCAACTGAGTGCAGCCCCTGGGGGGATAGGTGGGTCAACTGAGTGCAGCCCCTGGAGGGGATAGGTGGGTCAAGGGAGTGCAGCCCCTGGAGGGGATAGCCAGTTCAATTCAGTACATATAATCCCCCCTAAATACGGGGGTGTGTTTACACTGTGTTTACATTATACACTATACGCTGCTGCTACTACCATTCATAACGCTGCTACTACGATTTTGGCAAATACTCAAGAATTTGATTATGACGTCACTCATTCACAGTGATTTTCCGAAAACTGAAAAAAAAAAACAATAACACACAATAGAAACAAGAACACAGATTTTATTCAAGTAAAAAAAATACAACAATTTACTTTTTCTTCTTCTGGGCCTTATCGGTCATCAGGGATAGTTTCCTCTTGTGAGTAGTGCTGGGTCCTGGATTTTCTCTGTTGTGTTCCTTTTTCTCTTTTTTTTCTCCTTCTTTCACTGGAGGTTTGGTCTGGTGGGTCCCTGAGATCTTGGGTTCCTGAGGCTTTTTCTCCAGTTTTTGTACTTCTTTG